>NC_142384.1:3313059-3474309 GCF_059441005.1 Hippichthys cyanospilos | reverse complement strand
GTATGCATGTATATTATATATAAGTAGCACTCACCATACTATTTTGATACCAATTTTTAATATGTATATACAATTTTTATGTTTTTACCAGGGGTTTTAAACACATTAGCTAATTAACATAGGTTTGGATTGCCCGCCATTGGGCGAATTTGCGTTCCGATCCCAACTGCGGAACGAATTAATCTCAGAAACTGGGGGCTCACTGCATATTGCATATCGCTTTTGAAACACCTTACTTTCATTATATTTCAATTTTTAAGATCAATCTGCACCGGGGTGGCATTCGTGTCATGATTTTTGTCATTTTATGAATCATGTTTTACATGTAAATCATTCCAAGCGCTACAAAAACACCACATTAATTGTTACACCACATTACCTTTCAAGGGAGGTCATGTGGCAAACGAGTAGGCCAAACAGCAGAAAAAGAAAACTTTATGACACGAAGATAACTTTTTGTTGTTGTTGTAGTGATAGCTCAGGCTTCCTGCCTTCTCCTGTTCAAGTCATTCGTAATATGCTCCTTTATGCATTCACAAGAAGCGCAATAATATCTGAACTGCCATATTAAAAAGAAGTAGAATCACAAGTAATCATTAAATTTCTTCCTTTTTAATGAAAAATGGTTTAAATCTTACACACTGACTCTTTAAGCTCCGTGCGGCTGCACACATCAAAATGACGTTATTTCAGCAACCACACTTCTCCGTGCAGAGTCCACACGAAACAGATTTTCCGCAACGCGTATCTTCCGGATTCTTTTGGCGAACGGACAACATGGCGGACAAACTAATGCTTATGAAAGTTTGCCAGTAAAAACACCTTTATGATTCATCTGAAAAGGAATACTGTGATCTAAAAACCGTAAACAGCTCCTAGCGAGCACCACGTTGGGGAGCGGTGAGGAGTCTGTTTCGATCGTTTGAATCGACTAGGATTCTCTACCTGTGATAGAGTAGTGTTGTTTGTATGCTGTAGAGTCCACCAATAGTATGCAGAGAATACCGTCTGACTGCGGAGGAAAGCCGCTCCGAGTATACAGTGCTGCAAAAGGCATGCCGGCGCATCAAGTATAAACCGAGCTATATTTGCCTGCAGGCTTGTTTTTGCCGTAGTAAATTTTAGTGCAACGCAAATGCAGATAAAAACATTTTGTATGATACAACTGGGGGAATTTTCCTTGTATGAGGAAGTAAAAAAGACGGAAAGGCTTCAATGCATGAATTTTTTACCACACGGGAATTTTTTTGCATACGCAGGTTTCATTGTAGAGGAGTTTTACTGTACTTGTATTTGTAGTTAAACAAAACAACATTCAAACATATAGGGAAATTTGAGTCTATATTCAGTAAGACACATGTTTTTGAAATGTGGAAGTCAGGAGTCCACCAACAAAACCCATATAAGGGTATGGAGAACACACCAACTCGAAACAGTAAGGTCAAGATTTGAACACTAAGGGGAAGGACGTGCTAACCATTATGCTAAATATCATCGTCACACGACCTCAAGTTGAAAGAATCTGATACTTTCGTTTGTAGAGTCCAGTCATGCGGGAGCAAGCCTCACTTCCTCACGCTCTTCGTTCATAAATGCACTGAGGATTTTCAACCGAAAAATAGGTTTGTTCCAACAACGTGACATACGGTTCATACTATGCCTTACTAATGCTCTTAAGTGTGCAAAAGAAAAATGAGGGTGTCATGTGAAGAATCCATGCACGCCTCAGTTCCATGACCATATCTAGGCTTCTAAATGCGTCGTTAAACCTCAACTGTCTGCTGTTATGGTTACAATTCTGCATGGCTGAAGCTTTCTTGACAAGATCGCTCCTGTTCTCTATATTTCAGTGTGTGAACTGCATATGTGACATGCAGTACTGACTTCGAAAACCATGTGCTGGAGAAAATGTTTATAGGTGCTATTCCAAAGAATGCGAACCCAGCGCCATAATGTTCAATTGGAAAACAACACAATTTTTAAAAAAAGTTTTTTTTTTTGAAAGAGTAAAATAGTATGTGTGTGCACTCACTGTGGCTCACTGACTGCAGCTTGACTGTTTGGGAGATTTTCTCCTCATAGTTTGGTGTGCAGGACTTCCTGCTGACTTTCGATTTGAAGAGAGTGTTGACCATCGTAGATTTACCCAAACCACTCTGACCTGCAGAGAGAGAGAGAGAGAGAGAGAGAGAAAAATATATATATGGTTACTTTTCTTTCTTTCTTTCTTTCTTTCTTTCTTTCTTTCTTTCTTTCTTTCTTTCTTTCTTATAAAGATATAATATATAAAATATAAAGCACAAAAGAAACACTCATAACGGAAACAAATTTACAGGCAGGTGGGGGCAAAACGGGGAAAATGAGGACCAGGAGCAGAGTAACGACCAGTCAGCTCGGGCGAGGCAGCAGGGAGGTAATGTAGCAACAAGGACCAGGCAGCGTGGAAAATAAATAATGACCCGACAAGAACCGCATACAAACTGGGAACTTAAATAGACAACAAACGAAACGAGAAGACACGACACAGCTATGGAGAGACGAAAGGCAGGGGAAGCTGATTGGATGACAAGGAGGGCAGGTAAACAAGCAGGGGGACAATATCAAACTAATGAGACACTGACAGCAAAAGCAGACGCAAAGGGAAACAAAACTTGAAAGTTGACCTTAGCAACATGAACAAAACCCAAAGAAGACCACAAACCCCAACCACACATGACAGGACAGGTATGTATAGCCAATGGAGCAAACTGGAGACATTTACCGCCCATTTGCAGAAAACCCCGGCTATGGGTAGACTATTGCCTTGTCTCATGTACTACTGCTTGTACTATGACTTAAATCTGCATAGTCTCCCCCTCGTTTTTGTTGTTGGTTTATTCAAAGAAGTCAGGTCTATATGAAACCCATGGTGTGGTTTTAAATTTGTGCACAAGCATGCCAAATCGCTAGGCGCAGTTATGTTGCCAAACTCTGTCCAATCAGAAAGAACCTCGGCCTCTGACGTCACCAGTATCCGCATCTTTGGTGGGAAAAAGAGTAGCGCGATGAAGCTGGTTAGACCCAACCACGAAACCGGAGGCTTGGGGAAATCTCCACTTTGGCCGGAGGTTTTGAAGCAATCGGTTTTGATTTAAAAAAAAAAAAAGGCCTGGCAAATAGCAAATGTAGCAAATAGGGCAAAACGGAGACACTGCTCGTTTGTAAGAACCTATGTGTAGACACGCCTAAGCGTAAGGCAGGGGTGTTCAGTCCTGGTCCTCAGGGGCCGGTTTCTTGGGTGTTTTGAATGTCTCACACCTGCAACACACCTGATTCAAATATAATCAGACAATCAGCATGGTCTGCAGAAGGTGGATCTTTTGAATCAGGTGTCGTGTAGCCGGGAGACAAATAAAACATCCAGGACACCAACCCTCAAGAACCAAGGGATAAGGATGCCTGTTAATGGTTTCTAATTCTATTTCAGATAGAAATATGGATAATATGGATGCATCGCATGTCTTAATTGAAAGCCTTCTAGCCCAGTGATGATTTTGACCAGTCTCTAGAAATCTTTACACTCTCAAATTATTGAGGATCTTAACTGTTTTAGTTTCATACCAACAAACACGGATAAAAGAGCCTTCTCAAGCTCTTTGAAGAAAAACAAACCAATGTTCTGTGCCTTATAGTTCAATGATAGTGCCGTGCTATGACATAGGATGGGCCAGCCTGTCCGATTTTGACTATCGCTTTATTGTTAAAGACCGAGTTGAAATTAAAATCGTCCATATCCTTGAATTTCAGACCTTTCAACGGGAAATTTTATATTATTTGCATAGTATTCCAAATAAACAAACTTAGTGTCTTTGTGTTGAATCAAAACTTTTGCAAACATTTGTTTTTACTTTGGAAAAAAAAAATATTAGCTCCTAATAAGTAATTACATCTTAGTATAAACAATGCGAAATCATTGTGTAAAAGGATGGAAAAAAAAATCGGATTCATTAATTAATCGATGATATAAACATCAGATTAATATTAAAATATCGAAGTTATTCTGGCATTTCTTATTGACGACTTTAATATTGATTACACTTGCTTATAGTCACATATTCAATAAAAATTTGTAATGTAAAAATCGCAATTATCGTGTTTTCTGCAAACAAGTAATGAAAGGTTTTAATGAAAGTATTAATTTTACTTGAACCCCTTTAACATTAACAGAACGAATAAATCGTGAGAGGCCAGACCGGAAAATCTGCGTAGATCCACCGTAATAATCATAGTAACAATTAAATATGTACTAAGATTTAAAACTCACCAACCACCATGATGTTGAATTCAAAGCCAGCTTTCATGGTCTTGTGTCTCATCTGGTCCAGCACTGCCTCAATGCCTACATAGCCAAACAGGTCACTACCATGGATGAAACTCATCTGCACGTCTGGCGCAGATTGGCACACTTGCACCTTCATCTCTGACTCCACCTCTTTCTTCAGCTCTCCTTCCACCATTCCTTTCTCCTTTTCCTTCTCATCTACTTCTGCATGGTCCACCACACTGTTTGCTTCTGGTTCTTTGCCACAATTCTCCGTAACAGTGCTTGTTAGTATTTCTTCACTCTTGTCCTCTGTGACTTGCTCTTCTCCCATGACGCCATTCTCCTTCTCCTCTCTCTCCTCCATCAGGGAAGGTACTTCTTGGTTCAGCTCTCCAGCGCTTTCTGTGAAAGAGTGAACTGGAGGTTAGTTGTATAAAAGTCTGGAATTTTATCTAAAACTTGAAAGGAGCAAATGGGACAAATTATCCCTTCGATTCACTTTAAATTGTCTCAAAAACTGACAAGCAACTCAAGAGGTGTTATAACCACCCAGTTTAACACCACACACCAAATATCAGGTGCAATTCCAGGATCAGACGTTTAGGTGTGCTGAGATCATTGCCCAACAATGCAAATTTGAGTTTTGTACATTCTAAAACAAACAAACAAAAAAGCACTGTCTTGAACTCAAAACTGTTGAGCCACAGCGAAAGAGGAATAGAACAAATGTTAAGAAACCAACATAATATAATGGCCACTGTATTTTTTAGACTATAAGCTGCAGGCACCCTAGTTGGCGTGAGAGAGGAGGATGTCCTGAATCCTCCTCTCTCACTCCAACTAGCCTCATGTCCTCTTTCAGTCTTAGATGGTGGCCATTGCTTGGTTGCGGTGACCCCTGAAGGGAAAAGCCGAAAGGAGGAGAAGAAACATTGATTATTTTAATCAACTATGCTCTCAAATTTTAAGGGTGGGGGTGTTGAGATTCAATTTAGAAGTGCTTGACCATACCCAAAAATGGGCTTGAAACAGAGATACCATACATCCTGTGCAAGCAAAATTGAGAAAGAACATGCCGCTGTTCCCTTGACAAGGAAATTCAATATGGCACAGACACACACAAATGCCTCCAAGTTTACCTGAGCAGTGAAGTATCACAAGTATTTGTGTACAGTCTGTGTCTGCAGTCTGGTCTGTGCTGTAAGAGGATTGACACTTGAGGGCATATGCGTGTCTGCTTACAAATGCATGACTGAAGCATGTGTGAGAGAATGACTGACAGACTACAACAAGTAAACAAACCACTGTTCAAAGGCCACATTTTTGTCAACTAAAACATGAACATTTGAATGTGACTGGATAAATCTGAATACAGACAAATCCCTGGTTTTAAGTGGGTTTGCGGAATGTTATCAACACATTAATTATCTCCATTATTTATCTTTATTTGACAAAAGATGCAAATTTTTCCTCAATTGACTTTTACAGATTATAGGTCTTTTCTATATAACTCCTGTATTTGAAAAGACTAGTTACATCCAGGAGCTGATAATCAGAAACCTGGTAACCATTGTAGTGTTGTGCCAACCCCCCCCCCCCCCCCCCCCCCCCCACACACACACACACACACACACACACACACACACACACATAAAAACAAACACATACTGAGGCTACCCTGGAGTTTTAAGCTGCAACATTTAATCAGCTAAAAATATCCAACTGTACAACCATCGGAACACAGTTAATCTCCTGGTGAAGTCAAGGCAGAGTAGGGGTGAAACATTTAAGTCTGGGTTTCCTTTAAATACTGCAACGAGCTCTCAGCATTATAACAAAAACGCTAGAACAAGGCAAGCATTTATATTTCTAACAGATTATTAAAACAGAGTTAAGTGATGTTAACTGTTTTAGAATATTTTTAACGTGTCGTTTGTATTCATTTTTTGGTAAAACATGTCGTCTCATAATTTGATGTTTTCAATTGTGTACATTATTTCAGTGCTAGTTACATACAGCAATATTTTTTTCTACCAAGGAGCAGAATAATGAGACACACAGATGTAGAAGACAAAGCAAACAATGTATGTGCACTTAAACCCACTCCAATTGTCTCATGACTAGAAATGTATGTGAAACGCAAACACTGCGTCAGATAGCCAGGAAGAAACTGACACAAACTCATTTACCAAGAGTTCAAAAAAAGGAAGGCAAACAAGCTTTGTGGGGAAGAAATGGACCCAATCCCTTTTACTAAAAACGCAAGACTCATTGACTTCTTCCTCATGTACTTTTCATAGTAGTCAGTGGTTCCACATATTTGTACAATGGACACACAAATAAAGTGCGTCAGATAGCCAGGAAGAAACTGACACAAACTCATTTACCAAGAGTTCAAAAAAAGGAAGGCAGACAAGGTTTGTGGGGAAGAAATGGACCCAATCCCTTTTACTAAAAATGCAAGACTCATTGACTTCTTCCTCTTTCTGCGCTGATTTTGAACAGCACCAAGAGGAGGCGTAAAGACATTACGCATGTACTTTTCATAGTAGTCAGTGGTTCCACATATTTGTACAATAGACACACAAATAAATCAGGTCAATACCCTTCTGTTTATATATATATTTCTTCTACATCTGCAAAGGAAGGCTGTCAAACAGTGAGCAGGCTCTTAGACTTCTCGAATGTTAGTTTGTCACCTAGAGTTTAAAAGTACACAGTTGTTCACACTCTCACGATTGTTTTGATTTGAAGATTCGTGGAGCTTCAAGACGAAGGGCCGCTTGAAAAAAAGCCCCAAACCAATTGACCTACAATGAGGTACTGGCATTGCTTATTATTTTTTTAGCTGGAACAAAAATAGTCCTTGACAAGTAAAGAGATGGGCAATCCGTCGCGAATGTGTGGAGTTACTGACAGAACGCGTCTGCATGTTTTGCTATGTGCTTTATGAAGCGAAGGCTTGATAGCATTGGAATAAAAATACAAGAACTGGCAGAGACAGTGGTGAGGCTGGCAAAACTCACAATAAGATGCTGACATGTAGTGCGCATGTTTTGAAGTGATGAAGTACATACAAAAAAGAAGAAAAATAGTCTTGGAAAACTAGCTTGACATAACAACTTGAAAAGCTGACAATGTGTCACTGAGAACCAAGAGCTGGAATAGTGTCAGACATCAATCCCGCATGACACAACAAAGCAAACTAAAGGACTATAGCAACATCATGGCAACTGATACATCAAGAAGCAAAACAGCGACAACAGTTGATATATTGTAAGACCTTATTTGAATGACAAAGTTGACTAATACGTAAAAATGATTGGTGAATAAAAATACATGACCATAATGACAAAGGTGACAAACACATGACCATAGCAACTGATATGACACCTACGGCTGGGGGAAAAAAAGTTGACTATGTCAAATTTAAAAATAGGTCGACTAAAAGTATCCGCCTCAAAGCTTTGCTTGAATTATGTCTGCGCCGCCAATTTCTACACGGACCTTTCTTGCACACACTTGCAGTCTTGCATTGACAGAGAGGGAAAACAACAAAATGAGGGTGTCAGAAGTTTGGGACCATTTCCAATTAGAAATACAGTTGAGAAAAATTAAGGAATATTCATCCAGCCAACCATTTTCTAGAGCCGCTTATCCTCACAGGGGTCACAGGCTTGCTTGTGCCTATCCCAGCTGACTTCAGGCAGTAGACGGGGACACCCGCAACTACAGTAGTTGTCAGCCAATTGCAGGGCAAACAGAGACCAACAACCATTCACACACCCAATCACACCCAAGGACAATTTTGTATGTCCAATATTTTTGGAGTGTGGGAAGAAGCCGAAGTGCCCTGGGAGAACCTAAAAAGGCTCAGGGACAACATGCAAACTCTACACAAGAAGGAGCGAGGTGGATTTGAACTCAGGTTCCTGAACTGTGAGGCGGAAATGCTAACCACTGTGCCACCAAGCCGCTGAAAAAGCATGGCTGTACTATGTAAGAATGTAACATGTCACTATGAACCGCATACTGTATTTTGGGAGTTCAAATTTTAGGGGCAGAAAGATTTGATTTTTTTTTTTCTTCCAATAACATTCGAGGAAGCTTGCATGCATCAGTTTTGACGTACAGATGTGCATTTTTGTGCAATGTCAACATTGTGGGTGATGCTGGAGGATAGGTGGGTGAGGTGTCTTGCTCAAGAACCCAATGATACAGTATTCGGACAGAGTGGGATTCACACAGCTACCCTTTCTACTGCTGGACAGCCCGCTCTACCGCCCCATATTTAAATGTGTTATCCCTTTTTTTAATGTTTTTTATGTTTTTTTCCAAACGCTTATACAGGCACCGTGCCAGTATAAAGTTTGGAAATTTAAATATTTTCAAACATTTTTAAGCACATTAACAGGTCACAATATATGCAAGCAAAATCTCTGAGCTTCCAGATCATAAAGCACCATCTACAACATTAAAGTGATATATGGGCAAAAAGTTCCTACTTTGATCTAAATTATTAAACATTTTTTTCAAGTAGTGAAACAAAAAGACTGATTTAGAGGGTGTTTCCAAAATTTTAAGTGGTAGAAGTTGGTAAAAATGGATTTGTTCACTTCAGAAAATAAAAAGAAAAAAGAAAAAAGAAAGTATGGTTTCCAGAGCTCATTGTTATTAAAAGTGGAGGATATTTGAAAGTTAATATTTTAAATACTCACTACTCACCAAGTCAAGGCCTCCATTAACCATTTCGATCAAATTGGATTTTTCATATTTTGGACTGTGTCTTTTTAAATTTTGAATGGACTGACAATGGATGTACCAGTGAAAAGTTCACACAGAAGCAGTGACGGAAGTGCAGTAAAAAGAACAATGGTTAACTGACAATTACAATTTGTTTGGAAAGATATGACAAATTGTCCACTGTTATAAAGAAAAATCTGTATGTCTCAACGACAAAGACAGACAATGACTGACATCTTGGGTGCAAACCCAACTGATGCAATGTATTACCCTCAAGGCATTGACGTCTGACACTCGCCTGAATTTATGATGCACAATGAGTCATGAGGTTAACAACAACATACAGTACCTTGAAGAAGTAGAGTTTGGTTCTCATAGAGATCAACTGATTGAAATATACTCAATCATTTGACACATTTGATTTGATACTGTAGATACGTGATCATTTTTATACTTTGTGGGACACACGAGACGATGCTTGGAAGATATTCAGATATTCATCTTAAAGTAGATCATTCTTTTTTAAATACAGTTCAATCCATTCATTTTGTATAGTGCTTGTCCTCATTCGGGTCACTGTTCAATCGCAGTAAATACAGCGGGGACATCTATGCGTCTCTGAGGTATGTTGAGTAAGACACTAAAATCACTAACACTGCCCATTTTTTCTAGTACAACAAAATATATCACTAAAGATATACAACATGTAGTAGCCTTGCTGTGTTAGTTAATACAATGGATTGAAACTAGAAATCTAATTTTGTACAGTGTGGCTCAAATTGTCTTTTGGACGGTAAAATGGTTCAAATTAGTTAGCTCATCCATCTAACAATTTTTTGTTTCCCCTTATTTCCAACTTCATTTTGATATGATTCTGGCCTTTGAAAAGTAATATTATATGCATTATTTTATTTTATAAGCAATCTATTGGAGGGTAAACACTAAAAGTATGATTCACACTTTGAGTAAACAGAATGCTGTAACTTGGTTGATATTATAGCCTTAAATTTACTTTTATATACAATTATGCAAATATGCAATTTCTACACAAAATATTTTCCAGCGCTACCTCAAATAAGTTGTCGGATAACAATAAGTGTGGCTAAAGTTTAAATTCTTTGTCTTGCATGCCCCAATAAACTTACTTGAAGAACTGTTTGATTCAAATGTTTCAAAGGGGCCAGCTCAACAGCCCCCTCCCCTCCTTTACCATTCCCGACCGCCAAAGTGGACCAGTCTTGTCAGCGTTCATTGTTCACCCAAGAGACCGAGCTGTACCCCATTGATATCCATGGGGGATGCCAAGAACAAAAAGAAAATTCCTACCTTCCACCATTCAAATTTCCCACTTGTTTGATGCGCTGACAGCCTCTGCAATGAACGGTTCGGAAGAACTTTTTAGTTTCTGGGGGTTTTCAAGCTCCTTCCTGCAGTGTTTGTCCAGAACAACAACAACGGTGATGTCCTGCACACTGCTTTTGTATCTTCCCCTCTCTGACTGCCTCACGCTCTCCCTACTTCTCCCTGATATGGGGAGAAGTGTGAGGAGACGGCCAAAGAGAGGGAAGGAGAGGGGGGTTTTGGTGGCTAAAAGCAGCACCGGGATCCATTCACATGTAAATTGGCCAAGGAGCTTCCACTAATCCCCATGTGGAGAAGAACGCCTTCCCTTAGCTTTGTCCTCCCCCCTCTCCTCCGTCAGAATCATTTACCCAGTAGTGACTGACCTGTCTGTCTGCATAAATAGAGTATTGGCGCGGTTACCACCACTCCAGTCTGCAGTACACATGCAGCAGCTCAACGTACCTTTGATTCTTCCAAGAAACTCACGATCATCAGTCTCACTATTTTTCAGATGAAGAAAAGTAGATAGACTGGCAAGAGTTCAGAACTTCTTATCAAACACCCACCTCACACAAATGCTCGCTACAGCAGCCTTAACTACCGTATTCCTCCATGTACAAGTCGACCTCATGTATAAGTTGACCTCCCCTTTTTTACTTAAACTTAGGTGAAGTTTCCGAAAACACAGGTAAAAGTCTACCCATGACTTTAGTGGTTACACATATCATGGCTGTTCAATTAAACACATGGTGCGCTTTTTTGAAATGATGAAATTACGGCACTTTTAGATGCATAATGCTCTGGTTATGGTGGCGGAAGTGCAACAAGTGCGAGGCAATGTGCGTGCATGTAGATGCAAATGCTGAAACTGATGATGCAGCAATAAAATGACTTCAAGTTTCAATGCTTAATTTTTTGACATAGTTGAATGTTAATTCATCTAAAAGTCCTCAAAGGTCATCATCACTGTCTGACACGCCAAAGAGCTCTTCCCATTTAAATCCCAGACGTCCTCTCATTTCTGCTCGTAATTTGCTCAAACATTCAACGTTCTTCTTCCAAGGGTGGTCATCTTCGGACCAATCCGATTAGTTTTAAATGGATGTCTTTGGAGATAATTTGCTTATCATTTTACTCGTGGCGTTCTTTACCAAAATGACGACTGTTGTGAGATGAGAGTGTGGAAGGTTGCCCTTCGTTGTTTCTCCCCCCACCTGTCGACATCCAGGCCGGCTTGTTCAAGCACACATCCGAGGGCTGGAGGAGACAAGTCAAGCCATCTTTTCCTTTTCATAATCTGTCAAAGTCCGCCAGAAAAGTAATCCACACAGCCTTGTTGTTAACAAAAAAGAGGCAATAAGGCGGTGCTTGATGAAAGTGCCTTTGAAAGTCCAAACACGCTAAAAATGGATGCATACTATATCGAATTAGAGGTATACATGTAATCATTTTAAGCCTTGTAAATGACATGATATTACTTATGTCACTTTTGAATTAATATTATTCAAACACAAATCTGTGGAAAAAATTGGTCTGCGGTTTTGCGGTTATACATTGAGCCCCCCCAATATGGGGGTTTAAAATGAGGGGGGAAAAAACTCCACTTGTATATGGTGAAATACGGTATTTTCAATTGATTTATCCACTGACTAACTGGTTAAATATAACCATATAGAAAACGCCAAATCCTACTGTACTGGACCTTGTTGCTTCTCCACACAAACAGGCATATGTCGCGGATATTAGTTTTAAGTTACCGTAATTCTCCAAATATAAGGCGCACCCGATAAAAAGACACACCCTTAATTTTGAAATCAACTCCTGGTATTTTCTATGTTACTGTGTACAAAACACTGTGGCTACAATATCAAAACTATAGCAAAACAGAATTAATATCAACTTCCTAAACCCCTCATATCTTCTTGTGTACATACCCATAAGTTATATATTTGTTGTGCATAGAGATAAGTGTGTTCCAGAGTTCCCGCATAGTGAACAGTCAGTGAACGCCTCACCAGTGTAACTGAAAGCGCTTATCGCTGTTGTTTTTCCTTCCCCTTGCGACGTGGCTCGAATTCATTTTACCATAAATACCCAAAGTTGCGCATCATCCGTGTTTCAGCAAGTTTATGATTGTGTGTATAATCCAAAAAGCCGCAATTAATGAAGGAGTCAAATGGAATATCTTTCCATGTTGTCTAACCTGAGCACTCGGCTGTTACTTTACCACTCTTCAATGAATCAGCTGGAGACACCATAACGCTTAGATGATCTCCAAGGTTTTAGCAATATTCCTGTGTGTGAACAAGGATGGACTCGGACATTGGTTCAGTCTGCTCGCTCCGTTTTACGAAAATAATGCCGTGATTTAAATTTAAAAATCGAAGCCTGTGTTACATCAATTATATATTTTTAAATCGATCGAAGCCTGAAAATCCGATGTGACGGTTTACTTCAGTAAAGCTCATATTGAAAACATTTAAATAAGAATGTAAGATGTTTCTTTTAATTTAACGTAAAAGAAAAAAATAAGGCTTCAAAATCTGGTTCAAAAATATGCTCGACACATGAGACTGCATTGATTTAGTGTTTAAATGTATAAACATTTGAGGTTATGAGTTTATTGCTTGAAATTTCCTTGTTTTCATATCTTGGTTACCCTTGTTTTGTCTTGGTTACCCTTTTCATTTTTTTAAATGATCATAAATTGCCCAAACTAGCAAGGGCAATCTGCTTCTTCCTTGACAACTGCATCTTGTCATTTCTGCTTTAATTACAATTTGTGTATTGGACATACTAAATTGTCGTTATGTGAGATTGGGTGCGTGAATGGTTGTTCGTTCCTCTGTGCCCTGCAATTGGTTGGCAACTGGTTCAGGGTGCCCCCCGGCTACTGCCTGAAGTCAGATGGGATAGGCAACAGTGAGCCTGTGACCCTGGTGAGGACAAGCAGCCCTGGACAATGGATATATGGATAATGATAAACATTTAAAAAAGTAATTTAGTAGAGTATACGTGGCATTGCAAAACAATGTTTCCAAGTATGAATGCCAGGGGTTAGTATGAATATGTGAGTCAATCGTCAGGTGTTAGTTGCAGATGATTTTTGTCTAAGATTTTCTAGTTCTGTTGAGAACTGCCACAAAACGTTTTAGGTGCATCTCGGGTGTGACTTAGCGTGCCCTCTTTATCTCTCATTGAAGTTAAAAGAGTATATGAATTATGTATTTCGTTATTTGAATGTCTTTTGCATTTGCCTTCTTGTCTTGTTACTAAAGAGACACCTTGCTTCCAAGTGACCAGTTAACGCTGTCATCTTACAGTGCTCTCTCATGGGTGTGTCTGTAAAAACTCCAGATTCATGACGTTCTATTGTAAACTATCCTCTAGACATACACTAGGGCTAGGCTGATGTCTGGAAGTCCTCACACCACAAGTCAAACATACGTCACTAAGTTCTGTTAGACTTGACAAAATCAGGATTTTGGGGGCCTTTCACTTTTAGTGTCTTGTGTCTCATATTATATGCCAACAATGTCACCTTTCGTATCTTGAATTTTCTCCCGTTACAAGAGGCAATATTTTTCCGCCGAGACGTTTCGTAAGTTGATTTTTTCTTAATAAGAGGCATTCATAAGTAGAAGTACCACTGTACATAGATGCTGAAATGCTAAACAGAATTCAAAAAGAATATTTTGTATTCAAATATAAATTAAAAAAACAAAACAAAAACAAATGTTGGTCTATGAGACAAACTTTCAAGTTGAATCAGCAGATTTGAGTCAGCACGGTTTGTTAAACTGTGATCAGTGGGAACCACAACTGTGTCAGGCTATGAGCATCAAAGTTTACAGTTATTTTCATCTATCACGCCAGCATTAACAGAGCATTCAAGTGCTGCTATCTAGCAGCTAATTTGCACTGTATGCTACAGTGTAAATGTAGCTACACAGCTACTGTATAATGGAGCCCGAGCCACCGACAAACATTGGCAACATGTGCCCTAAGTCCATGTCAGGCGATTTAGGTTGCTTTGTTAGCATACTGAATTGGCAAATGCAACGTGATTTTAAAACATCATTGGTTGCGTTGGGAGTCGGGAGCAACAGTTGGAGTAAAAAGACTCCTCAAGGTGTTACGTCGCTCTGCAAACGGGAATCCCTTCAGATTAAAAACTGTTCCAAGGCAACCGCGTATATCTATTATTCGGTAATCTGTCAATTTGAAGTTGGCTTTCTCTATGTGTTTCCAGCATGTTTTACTGTCCTTTCGCTTGATATGATTCGCTTGATAGAATTTTTTTGTGATGTGCACAGGAATAAGCAGCAACAAGAAAAAAAAAGGGAATTTTTTTAAACCAAGGTTCATGAATTGTTATGTCTCCACCTTACTGTCATGTTTTTTGTTGTCTGCAGAAGCAGTGAGCTACATTGATGGGGGGCGGAGCCACCGGTTGCACACCTGACTTTCATTTGTCATCATGGGCCTTTTAAGTGCGGCTGGAACAGGAGCATGACACCGGATTAATCCACGCCACTGACTTATGTCTCTCTGTGCTATTTTTCCCTCTGAGTTAGCCTCCTATGCTACACTGAATGTTTTTTCCTTGTTTGTATTTTTGCTGTCTGAGTGATTTTTGCGTATGTTTGAGTTGTTCCTTTGTGTCGTTCTCCTATTGGCTCCGCTCCACTCTTCTGGGTGATAATTTATTGCATAGACCAGGGGTGGGCAACTCCAGCCCTCGAGGGCCGGTGTCCTGCATGTTTTCCAGTTTTCTCTCCCTAACACACCTGATTTAAACCATTAGCTCATCAACAAGCTCTGCTGGAGCTTGAGAATAATCCTAATCATTTGAATCAGGTGTGTTTGAGAGAGAAAACAGGAAAACATGCAGGACACCGGCCCCCGAGGCCTGGAATTGCCCACCCCTGGCATAGACTCATTTTGCCAACGTCTCTTTTGGTTGTACTATACCCAAGGTAGGATTTCCATTGTACTTTGAATTTTTCTGTTTTTTGTTTCATTTTTTTTATATAAACCTTTTTGGAACATTGAGCTTCCAGTCTGTGTGGGGTCCAGTCATTCGATTATCCTGTGGTTCCGAGTTTTGGGACGTAACATTACTTGAGTACTCTTCAATATTCATTCTATTGGAAATGTCCTAACGTTTTAGGTTTTGTCCTTATTTGATGTTAAGTATGTATTATTTTGTCAAACGAAATTTATTATACATAAAATGGTTTGTGAAATGTGTTGCTATGAACATTTTATCATACTTTGGCAACACTTTCAAGGTTAAACTAAACTTAAATGTCATACTAATTGGGCATATTCTCAGTAGCAAACACATTTATCTAATGATCTGTACTGAATACTCCTTTCCACTTCCTCACACAAAACTTAAAAAAGCCGAGACAAATAACAATACCAAACCATGCCGTTTTAGAACAAAAATAGGGAATCGTCATCATTCACTAGCAAGCTCCTTCAACTCCCGGCTGAAAAGCACATAAAGCAGTACTATTTTTCACAAATTCGGGTCTGAAGTGCCAAGCAAGATAGTTTTGAAAGGGGGCAGAATAAATAAATGAAGAAAAAACACAAAGTCGCTGGTCTAACTGCTTGACTGAATTTAAAGCGTCTAAAAACAGGAAGAAGAGAAGTATGTTTTACCTGATGTGAAGACCTGGCAGTTCAGTAGTGACACACAACTGGGCAGGATGTCATATCAGTGCCTGTGTGTAAGAGGGTGTGACATGGTGCTCGTGTGTGTGTGTGTCAGTTAAAGGATGATGCATTTCCTGGCTTGTGGCAAGGGGAACTGTTTCCTGGTTTAACTTTTCTGAGTTGTATACTTTCAACACCAATGGTTCATATTGAATAGGAAATATTCCCTTAAATGTGCAATTCAAGCGCAGTCAAATATTTTGCAGTGACAGTGTAGTGAATTGAAAATGACTGAACAAAAACCTACAACAAAAAAAGTGGGTAAAACAGGGGTTCTCAAACTTTCTGGAGTCAGGGACCCCTTTAACAAAGCAAAATTTCCATGGAATCCCATTGTAAATATTTGCGTAAACAAAAAAAAAACTAAACAAAAAAAACAAAAATTCAAGCCAAAAATGAGTGCCTTTTTTATTTAGCAACATATTCATTTTGACAAGTATATTTGTTACGTTTCAGCTATACTAACGTTTAGAAAATGAAAATTGCACGCCTCCTTGTAACAAACTGGGCCAATTTCCCCCCCAAAAGGTTGCTGCCAATTATTTAGTCAAAAAACAGCATTAACTTTGCTGGCTTCATCGCCTCATTAATTAGCAAGCATTTTTTAGACACAAAACACATGTTGTCAAATTTAAGAAATTAAATAATTTTTAAAAAATATATTAAACCGATTGATTTGGTTGCTTTATTGAACAGTCATGAATAATTTCTCAATTTAATATAAAATGAAATGAAATGAACACCAATACATACTTTTGTGATCAATAACCCAATGTCCTATACTTCCAAGATGTCACAATGGCTTCTATCTAGAACTAGGTAGACAGACAGCGCACTAAGTCAAACAAATCTGTAACATTTAAAAGATAAACTAAATCAGTTCCAAAACACCCAAATTCTTTTACAGACCCTCCTACAGTCAGGTCGCTGACCCCCTTGGAGAATCACTGGGATACAAAAACACATACAGTACACACAGTGTTCAATTCTGTCAATTAAGTCCAATCCTGTTGAGTTTCTTATCAAGAGATGCCCTGATCATATTACAACTGTGACTGTGCTGTCAACTTAGAATCTTGACAAATGAGATTTCAGAATGATCGCACAGTAGTTGCCTGACCTGATCGGGGAGACCATCCAAACGAAGCTTGTAAGTGAAACCTTCTGTCAAGTAACTCACGAAAAGTATGCAACTTTTCAAATTACTTCCGGATAACTGGTTGTTGTATCATGGCCTTGGTGACTGGGAATCCACACAGATATTTCAAAATACTTCTGTTTAAAAACATAAAACAAAATGAATTGTGGGGGCTAGAAATGGCACTGAGCTTTTTTTTTTAATCAACGTTGTTTTTGTAAATACAGTAGTTTTTTGTACTAGGATTTGCATGGCTTGATCCTTGAGATAAGTATGTGTGAATGGAAGTTATCTTGTTGAACTTTTTTATGAGTCCAGACATTCAATTCCAGATACTTATATTTATCTTTTTTTAATTCAACTTTTTCTTTTGAGGAGGGTTTAAAATGACCCCCACTAAATGAATTAAGTAATATAATAATTATGTAATTGAGTACTAAGGTAATTGGTTACTTAAGGTGCTAAAGTACTAAATTAATTTAAAGTAACTTCTGCACAAAATTATCTAAAGTAAGTGATTACTTTATGACTTAATTACCTAAATTACTTGAGTAAATTAACTTTGATACCAGCCATATAGGCATCCTCCTTTAGCCAGAATCCTGATTAAAAAAATTGAAATATACAGACACAGTGCTTGTAATAAATGTGCAAAATAACATACACACAAAAGTCCAATCAACATGTTACATGAGCGCCTTTTTAACTTTCATTTTAACTATAGATTATTCTAAATAGATACAGTAACTATCTATCTATCTATCTATCTATCTATCTATCTATCTATCTATCTATCTATCTATCTATCTATCTATCTATGTATCTATCTATCTATCTATCTATCTATCTATCTATCTATCTATCTATCTATCTATCTATCTATCTATCTATCTATCTATCTATCTATCTCGCTTGCTTGCTTTGTAAAAAAAGAAAAAAAAACACAGAAGACCAAATGTAACATTTCCACTTAATTTTGATGGACTTTTATCATTCATTTTTGACACTGAACAGTTTTTAGTTAAATATATACTGAGATTTCAGATAAATCTCCTCCCATTCATTTTGAGTCGGCTTTGTTTGTTCAAAAAAATAGATAGTATAATAGTAGAATGTGTGTGTGTGTGTGTGTGTTTTTTTTTTAAAGATAGACCTTTCATGTTATTACTCAACAAAGTAGTTTCAGGAAAAGGAGTCGAATTCATTTGAACAGTGCTGTTCTTTCCTGTGATGGAAAGGAAACATCTTTTCATCGCTCCTTGACCCGATTATGTAATCCGACAAAGGTGAAGGAAAGGTAGCAAAAAGTTAGGATATTTGACTTTCCACAGGGGTGTCCGACCTTGTAAGGTTTGTACCCTCCTCAACAGCAAAAACATTTTAAATTAGTGCAACAAGGTAAAAGGCCTCTGAACCTGTGATGCTCTCTTATGAGAATGGTTTCACTGAAAAGGATGGAGGCTTCCTTCTTAAACAGGCAAAACTCTGATTACACTAAGTTTTCATTTCATTATATTGTACATTGTGAGCCGATATCATATCTCTGCAGTTTGCAAATGCTCTCATAAGCACAGTGAGCTGTCAGAAGTATGGCAGAAGAGGTGTCAATGCCATGTGACTCTCTTTTGATTGCCGCCATATTCCAGTTAGACCAACATCAACATCCATCCATCCATTTTCTAGAGCCGCTTATCCCCACAGGTGTCGCAAGCTTGCTGGCGCCTATCTCAGCAGGTTTCGGGCAATAGGCAGGGGAAACCCTGAACTGGTTGCCAGCCAATCGCAGGGCACACAGAGACGAACAACCATTCACGCACCACTCACTGCTATGGACAATTTAGTATGTCCAATTCACCTGCCATGCATGTTTTTGGAGTGTGGGAGGAAGCAGGAGTGTCCAGAGAGAACCCACGCGGGCTCGGGGAGAACATGCAAACTCCACACAGGAAGGCCGGAGCCAGGTGGTTTTGAACCAGGACCTTTGAACTGTGAGGTGGACGTGCTATTCACTGCGCCGCCGAGCCGCCTCCAACATCAACATACCAACATTAAAAAATAAACAACAAAATCATATTCAATCTGTGATTAAGGACACAAAGAATCCTCCAATTTCTTAAACTGTCATTGTATGCTATGCACAAGTCTCCGGCGTTAGCCCTAGCTGCTAACCAGGTATGTGGATTATTCAAACACAGCAAGACATTTCTAACTCCGAAACAAGAACTGTCCTTGAATGCGTTAACATTTAAGGAATGCAAATGTCTAAATAATCTGGACTCCCATGAATCTATAAAATCTGACATTAGAATTCCCCTTGTTTTTAATCCCCATATTGGGGGTGGTTGATTTATACCAGCATAACTCAAAACCAGTACTATTTTCTCCACATACATGTGTTTGAATAACACTAATTCGAATGAGAAATAAGTGATATCATGTCATTTACAAGGATTAATTAATGATTAATGATCCATCCATTTTCTAGAGATGTACCTGTAATTCGATATAGTATGCATCCGTTTTACCACATTTGCACTTTCAAATGCACTTTCGTCAAGCGCTGCCTAATTGCTCCTTTGTTGTCAACAAGGAGACTGCGTGGATAATTTTTCTGGCGGCCTTTGACCCATGATGAAAAAGACAATACAGCTTGACTTGTCCTTTCAAGACAAAAATGCGAGACCAGTGACATGGCACACGTGGATTTCAGCAGATGGGGATTGAAACACAGCAAAGAGCAACTGATCCCAGATTATGATCTCGCCACAGTCGTCACTTGGGTAAAGAAGGCTTCAGCAAAGCATTTCCGGAGACCTCCATTTCAAACAAATTAGACCGGTCCGAAGATGACTACCTGTTGAAGAGTAATGAGGATGCAAATAATCAGCAGATTAGGAGAGAATGTCCGAGATTTAAATGACAGGAGATATTTGGCGTGTCATCTAAAGGTACCATAATTTTGGCATTTTAATAACATACACCATATGTTTTACTTGGACCACCAGTCAGGAGTAGACATGCCTTTTTGTAAATTCACCCAAATTGAGGTTTAAAAGATGGGGGGGGGGGGGGGGGGGGGGGGGGGGGTGCGCGACTAATACACCAAGTCAAGGTCGATTGAAATTCGATATTTTACTTATAAAAAATAAAAGGTGGGCGGTTTGGTGAAGCAGTGGTTAGCACCTCTGCCTCACAGTTCATGAGCCGCGCGGGTTTTCTCCAAGTACTCCAGCTTCCTCCCACAATCCAAAAACATGCATGGCAGGTGAATTAGACATACTCAATTGTCCTTCTGTCACGTTCTGCCTGGGTTATGTTTGGCTATGGGTTTTTGTTGTAGAGATTTTGGGTTGTTTAGACATTTAGTTTCTATAGTTTCTTCCCCGCGTCTGCCAGCCTCATTAGTTTGATCTTGTCCACCTGCCTGTTTACCTGCCCTCCTTCTCATCCAGTCAGCTTCCCCTGCCTTTTGTCTCTCCCCCAGCTGTGTCGTGTCTTCTCGTTAAGTGTGTAGTCTATTTACGTTCCCAGTTTGCATTTGTTTCTTGTCGGGTCATTGTTTGTTTTCTGCACTGCCTGGTCCTTGCCGTATGTCCTCCCCCGCTGCCTTGCCTCGTGTTCCCTTGTGTCCATCTATCCCGTGCTGCCTCCTGTTGCCCTAGTAAGTTGAGTTTAGCGTTTTTGGTTGTACTTTGTATTTTTGGTCCATTGCAACCCTGCTTCTGTTTGTTATTACATATCCTCCTTTGAGCCCCATCCCAGTCTGTCCTGCGTCCTTTTGGTTCCACCTTTTCCACATCCCACACTGCCTTAAGTCTCCATGCTCAAACGTGACACCTTCAGTGTGATCGGGCGCGTGAAAGGTTGTTTGTCTCAGTGTGCCCTGCAATTGATTGGCGACCAGTTCAGGGTGTCCCCTGCCTCCAGCCAGAAGTCAGCTGGGATAGGCACCAGCAAGCCTGCGGCCCTTGTAAGGATAAGCTGCTCTCGATAATGGATGGATGGACAATAGAAGGTCCAACTAGTCACTTATGTTTACAATACTTAGACAAATAAGTAATCTTTTGTATTTCATTCCAGTGATTGATACGTCAGTGACCCAAAATAAAGACTGAACCAACATTTGTTATTTATAAATGTTATAACCTTTTTTTACCACAAATTAAAAAATGGAGCACCTGAATTAGTTGTTATCTAGGTGTTAAAACACTGATCAAGAATATTTAGTATGCCGTAGCATGCGATTTCGTTGAATTTTCATCAATCACTTATACACCTCTGCAGGACGCTTCTTTATATTACATTCTTAATATATATTATTACATTCTGTTCCCGAAGTTGAATGACTGTCACAAAAATATTTTCTGCCTATCATTTTGTTTTGGTGCCTCCCGAATAAATAGAAATCTTTACATTGATGTCGCGTTGTCCCTTTCATTGGCTCTCCACATACTTAAGTCACAAAAACACGTTCACACCCATAAATGCCCATAGGTGTGAAAGTGACAACGTATGGTTGTCAGTCTTGTGTCGGTGTTGTGATTGATGATCTGCCCAGGCTGGCCCTTTGCACTATGTCAGCTGAGGCAGAGGGGCAAGCATTACGAGTATGATTGCAAATTGCAAAATAACGAATTCTGGTTTCTGATCGGAACAAACACAGTCGGAGTTGAAAGGGATTAAGCCCCTCATATCATTTTGTTTGAGTTTTGTCAACATCTTGTAACAGATCATTTTCTATGCATTTGCTTGATAGGCCGCTTTTCATGGTGTTCAGTGATCTTGCTTGATTACTTTTTCATTTCATCATGCTACTACAGCAGTGATGTCAAGTTTGTGGAAGACTTGAGAGATGACAACATTCCAACATCGCCCACATTATACACTTCCCAGACATCTCATATTCCCATGCTGCTCCTTCATCCGATACTGAAACGAGCTTCCCATGGTTTATATTTCCAAGTGTACAATAACAATCTTTGTGAAAATGCAGATACCTGGAGAACATATCTTTTATCATTAAGAATATTTCTTAACTCACCTAATGTCTTCAGCATGGTTTGAAAAAAAGCAAGAGAAACACATTCTTTTGTTGTAATTGTTGACAATTACATGAATGCTGCATTTAATATACCATATTTTTCAGATAGAAGCTGCACCGCACTATAAGCCGCAGGTCCTAACAAATGATATTCACGCAGAATGGTGGAAAAAGTAAGTTTGTAAGTTTAATCTTCCATTTCCCTTTGTTTGATTAATTATTTTAGTGAACATATAAAAACATTGCACATATACACACACACACACATACACATATATATATATATATATATATATATATATATATATATATATATATATATATACAGTCGGCCCCCGGTTTACGAACACCCTGTTTTACGAACATTTCGATTTACGAGCGTGGACTACGGAGATTTTTGTCCCCCGCTTACGAGCAAACCTTTTGTCTTACGAACAATCCGACATGCCCGTCATTGTGTATGCAAATATATTTTCGCTTAGCTGCGTCAACAAAATCAGCAGTTGACGCTTGTGACAGTAACGTGAATGCTATTGCTCTTACAACGTCACAGTCACGGTATCAATCACGGAGTCAGTCGGAGATGCCAATATGCTATTGGTCGATTAAGGTCACCCGGTCTCACTCACGGAGATGCTATTGGCCGGCGTCACATCAATCACAGAAATGCCGATATGCTATTGGCCCAACGCCTTTATCTAGCTTGATGGCACAGCTGGTCGGGATGGAAGGAAGGAGAGAAAATGAGTGAAAAACAGAAGGAAGGAATGTTGTGAAGACTTTGCAAACTTTATCTGTTAGACATAGCTTCTAAAATTGCTAGTAGCGGTAAAGGAAGAAGTAAGAGGATGATGACAATAGAAACCAAGCAGGAGATAATAAAAAAAAACTGACACCATGACTGAAACAGTGACTGTGACATTGTAAGACCGACCAATAGCATATTAGTGTTACAGTATAAACTTTGCGGGATGATCTTTGCTCCCCTCCGCCTCCACCCAGCTCAAGTTACGTGGCTTGCATAGGTAAATGTCATTTTTCCTTTGTATATGTTATTTAATTTAACTGTACAGTAGATTATGATACTGATTTTTAATATGTGTATAAAGTCGTGATGTTTTTACCTAAGGTTTTTGCACGCATTGCACGCATTAACGAATTAACATAGGTTTGGATTGCCCGTCCTACGAGCAGTTCGAGTTACGAGCGTAGCCGCTGAATGGATTAGGTTCGTAACCCGGGGGCCCACTGTATATATAATTTACATGTCACAAACCTCTATACAAGATCTTATTCAATTTATGATGCACATAAGTTGTATATTTTTAATACTATGTTTTAAACACAGCCATCCACGATTTTTTGTTCTATTTGATAGTTGTTTCATAAAATGACACATTGAACAGTTACACACACACACACACACACACACACACACACACACACACACACACACACTTATGCAAACCGCAGATAAGCCGCACTGGTGTATAAGCCGCAGGGCTCACATCATGAGAAAAAAGCCACAGTTTATGGTCCAAAAAAATACAGTCACTCTTTGACAATTTGGCAATGAGCAAAGATAATACATGCATTAACAAGTTCATAGTACACAGAGCTAGGAAAATATTTATTCAATCTTCTAAATTGACTGCTGAGACTCACCAAAAAACCCAGAGAAATTTGTATTATTTTTATGATATAATAAAAGGACATATAAATGCTTTAATATTTTTTTTAAATATCTGGACCTGGCCTCTGATCCTATTTGGAGGAGCAGTATAGAAAGTGGATGAATAGATAATACACCCTTCAGCTCACCCCAGTTCACACAGTCACTGAGTAAAGTCTGGCAAGTGAATCCATGCACCGTCAGTGACTCAACACAAATATGTTGGAAGTAATGGCAGTATATATGTATTGTGCAACGTGAGTAACAGCAACAGTGACGATACAGACCGAGTGGGTTTGTGAAACTAACAATACAGTAATACAGTCATTTGTACTATGCAGTTATACAAATTACATTTAGACTATAAAAAAACCCCACCATAATCATGAATCTCAATGAATGTCTTATTTATTTAACCTTCAAACTTCAATGTTGACTCGTTTATGTTCAATGAGTGACTAATGAGTTATATTGTCCTGTGGTGATTTGATCTTTAAGTGGCACTGTGCACTGTTTATTCAGGCTGAAGTATATGCATGGTGGACAGTCTTATCTAGCAGCAAGATGCTTCCATGTTGACATGCAAATCCTCAAAATTAGAACTTGTAATCCCTCATCATGATTTTTCCATGTCTATGCTAATTCAAAGTGACATTTGAACCCAATGTTCTCAAAAGATCAACTTATTTAAAGAATTTATTTGTAAAAACGAGTTGTGCTTGTAGTACTGTTTGTGGCCACTAGAGGGCCTCTTTTGCCAAAAGATACTTTAAAAGATTAACAGGACAACTCATTTGATCCTCGTTACAAGTACAATAAAAATTACACCAGATAACATACCCTGTAAAACAAAACAAAAGTTGGAGAAACGTGGCAAAGGTGTTATTTAAACCCTGTTATGCATACACAGTCAGGAAAGACATTTTTTGTGTGTGTCTCCCATGGCAAGTATCAACACGTAATCACAAAAGGACAGGGTGCAACTGGAGAATGCCTTGAATTTAAGATCATCCTGAGCATTTATTCAGTTTCACATTCTTCATTGGTTGTTGTTTTCTTTTGGTGTATGAATCTTGCAAATTAACAATATTTTGCCCATTATGTACTCAAATGTCAAAAAATGCTTTTAAAAACTGACAAAATATGTGTTAGCAGCTCAATTAAAATGCTAGGTTTGAAGCTCAATGTTTGTACCTTTTTGGATATAGACTTTAGAAATTGAGCAACATGATGATTTACATATACTACGGTTTAGGCACTCTGATTATGTCAGTAATATACTGCATGTAAGGGTTTGGAACTGTCGTTCAAGTTCTTTCTTTCCCTTTTCTTTCCTGTTTGTTCGTATGAAATACACATTTAATCAATTAAAATCTGCAAATAATACCCATCATTACTTAAAAATGACATGAAATGTATATTGATTCTCTACTGTAGTTGATTCTGTTGCATTTTTCTCTAAATGTCAGTTATCGGCAGAACAAAAAATGTTTCGTCTCTAAAATTTTACTGTTTAGCAACTACTGCTAAATGATCCAGATGACCCCCTCACCTTTTCTTGAGTGCTGCCCTTAAGCAGTAATTACCCTTTGACCAACACTCCTTGGAATGAATCTTCAGAATCAATTGCTTGATTGATTAAACTGTCTGAGAATCTCTGTTCAAGAGCATAAACGACTTCTCAATAATGGGAAAGCGGCTAACCTAGCAAAATACATTGTTACAAGGGTTTATAGGTCTTTTGCATGCTTTTTCACAGATACAAGTGGGCAGCCTGAAAAGATTTACCGTATTTCACAAAGTACAAGTTTTTTTTACAAGTCGAGTTTTTTTTCCGAAATTTCAACCCCCATATTAAGGGGGTTGACTTATAACTGAGGGCGGCTCGGTGGAGCACTGGCTAGCACGTCCACCTAACAGTTCAGGAACCTGAGTGTAAATCCACCACCTTCAGGCCTTCCAGTGTGGAGTTTGCATGTCCTCCCCGAGCCTGTGTGGGTTCTCTCTGGGCCCTCCGGCTTCCTCCCACACGCCAAAAAAACCCTGCATGGCAGGTTTATTGGACATACTAAATTGTTCATAGGTTTGATTGGGTTTGAATGGTTGTTGGTCCCAGTTCAGGGTGTGTCCCCTGCCGGCTGCCCGAAGTCACCTGGGATAGGCACCAGCAAGCCTGCGAGCCTTGTGAGGATAAGCGGCAATGAAAAAATGATGGACTTATAATCGCTTATTTAGATCAATTTTCTCCACATATCTGTGTTTGTATAACGTACATTCGAATGAGAAATAAGACATATGTCATGTACAAGGCTTACAATGATTATATATACCTCTAATTCGATATAGTATGCTTACATTTCCAAATAAATGAATGTTTTTACAACATATGAATGGGAAACGTGTTGGCCAATGTTTAGCACGATTGCCTTTCACTGGTTTCCATTTTATCCACACCCAAATGTGTCTGAAAATAATTCTGTTAAAGTTCGTTTCTTCCCAGGAATTAGGATAGAGCTGATAGAAAAGACATAAAAGTTGCTACACTGTTTTTTTTTTTGAACAGTACCGTATTTCTCAGAATACATGTCTTTTTCCCTCATTTTCAACCCCCATATAACCGCATAACATAAAACAGAACAATTTTATTTCACATATCTGTGTTTGAATAACATTACATCGAATGTGAAATAAGTACTATCATGTAATTTACAAGACTTGATGATAATATGTTATAATATTGCATCATTCTTTGTCATTCCGTGCACAGTCAGGTTTCATGAGGTAAAATATTCAAATTATTTTTATTCTGGATTTTTAAATTTAAATGTAACCATCCAAATTAATATGCAGTAATTAATTTAGGGGAAGTGTATTGGGAGTTGAAGAATACCAGAGATGGGAACACCAGGTCAAAAAAGTAAAAACCTTGCCACATTTTGGCTTTAGTCACAGGAACCTGCAGTCCAATGAGCTCATTAACCTGCCAGTTAAGCGGAAGCACCTGTGGCCAAAGCCAAACTGTGGCAGGGTTTTGACTTTCTGTTCCTGAAATTCCCATCTCTGAAGAATACTGCATGCATGTAAAAATGAAAAAAAAAAAAAAAAACAACAACAACATAATTGGTGTGGGCATGGTCAAACGGATGGCCAGAGAGCCCCACACCCCAACCCACGCATGCCTGGCGACCATATAGTTCTGCCCCAGACATTGTTCAGAGGAAGTGACATGAATTGCAGAACATATATGGGTTTCCATTGAGCTTTTATTGTATTGTCCTTCTGCATACCGCTGCTCAAACAGGGCAGGAGCAATAAATACTTAAAACATTTTGGATCACACTGGTTGATTCGTTTTATCATTTCGATTAAAGTATAAGTAAAAACACTGAAATGGACCCCACAATAATTGATATATCAGTATTCAGTACCTCTTATTTTGTGTTTACACCACTTCTCAGAAGATGGGATTGGCTCAAGTTCCAGCTCCAGCATAAGTGCAATAGAGAGTTGATATGGCATGTGAACCATAAATGGTATTAACAAGTGCCAGGACCAACTAAAAATTGGCACCAATTGTTTTTACAACCATCTGTTCTTGGCAGCACTAACATGGTTCAAATGTTCAGTTCTTAAAAGGAGAGCTTGATACTGATCCCAAAACAGTTTTTGAGTTGGGCTGCATCGCTTAAATGTCCTTTTAAAGTCCTGTAATAAAAGCAGTGAGCGTCACTGGACTTACAGCTTTTCTCACAGCTCATGTTGACACATCAAACGTTGTCATTCCTTTGATACTTCATTGCTTCTGGAATGTACACGAACAAAATGTGTGTAAGAAAGCAAGCTATTTGGAAATGTGTTTAAATGCAGGTACATCACGACATGCTTAATGTACAAGTGCTTAATTTTATCATATGCGCAACAGTCTTCACAAAAGATATCCTTATTTGGGCAGCCTCAATTTAAATACATTTTATTCATTAAATTAGTATGAGTGCTTTAAGATGTTTTCATGTTATTGTTTTACATGTAATGTGGACGACATGCAGATGGAACAGAGTTTACATTTCTGCAACCTGATAGGACCATGAGAGGAAAACAACATGTGTTTGATGGTGATCGAATTCAGGAAACACATGTGGTCCCTGACCCAGAGTTTCCTTGTGTACCGCATGTGCTTTTTGAGCAAAGTAACAACTATAACCTTTCTGTGTTTTCTTTTTGTGAACACATTTATGTGATGATGAATCATTTCCCAGGTCTATTTTTGTGCAACAGCAACAAAGACTCCTCAAATCTGAAATAGTACTGTTTAGAGATGAACAATAACAAAAATAATTTTTCATGGTCTTTTTTTTCTTCCCCTGAATGGTTGGAAAAGAATAGCAATGTTGTACACATAAAACAGAGGTGGGAGGTGGGTCTGTTCAAAACAAGGGGTCTTAATAGCAAAAAAATTCGAGACAACTTGAAAAATTTTATCCAGTCATAATTAGCATTTTGCGGGGCCATATAAAATAATGTGGTGGGTCAGATCTGGCCCCCTGGCCGCAAGTTTGACACCTGTGGCTTAAACATTTGGAAATCGGGGCCACTAAAAACTGTTCAAAAAAGGGTATTGAAAACAATACAAAAAAGAGTAAAATTTGAAGGCAACTTTAAAAATTTTAGCTAGTCATAATTAGCATCTCACGGGCCACATTAAATGATGTAGTGGGCCTGATCTGGCCCGTGGGCCTTGAGTTTAACACCTATGACTTTAACACCTATCACTTAAACGGTAACATGGGGATTGGGTCTGTTCAAGAATTTCAAATGATTAGTAACAAGCCAGGTGCTAGGCCAGATGAATTTCCTCCGCGGGTTTCCTGGGTCTCCTTCAGCGATCGGGCTAGAAGCTCTGTCATCCGGGACGGACTCGTGTCGATCTGTTGCTCCCCTACATTGAGAGGAGTCAGTTGAGGTGGTTCGGGCATCTGGTTAGGATGCCTCCCGGATACCTCCCTGGTGAGATGTTCCAGGCATGTCCCACCTGGAGGAGGCCCCGGGGACAACCCAGGACATGCTGGAGGGACTATGCCTCTCAGCTGACCTGGAAACGTCTAGGGATCCTCCTGGAGGAGCTGGACGAAAATGGCCTGGAGAGAGGGAAGTCTGGGCTTCCTTGCTCAAGCTGTTGACCCTGCGACCCGATCCCGAATAATTTTTGAGATAATGGATGGATGGATGTTTGGGTGAATGGATAGATGGATACTTAAGGTTTTAGTATTAGCATTTTCAGCAGTCCGTGTGCTAGTGCAGCAATGTTTCTGTACTTTTACCATGGCTAAGCTCCCTCCTGCTACTGAACCAAAACCTTAATATCAAGCAAGTGATTTCAAATGTTAAAAAAAATTCAGGGCGACACAACTTTGCAGAGTACAAGGTTGAGTAGGGTTTTAACCCTCCTGTTGTGTTCGTTTCTTAATAAAGTTCATGGGTAAATGTGACATGCGCTAATGATCGACCTTTCTACAGTTTACTGTGGGAATGTGTATGATTATGTATATCACCATAATAGCGATTCTATTTTTGCGTCATCACTCTATTTCCCACCAAAGACACTGACGGTGATGTTAAGAGCCGTAAGTAGTTTCTGATTGGACAGATTTTGGCAACGCTACTGCCGCCGGAGCAACAGACCGACAATTACAACTTGGTTCAACTTGTAAAAAGGACGGACCAATGGAAATGGGTCCAGGGTATCAACGGCCTGTAAATGACGGACCAGAAAAAACATGCAAAGTTCCCTCCCGTACTTTGAAATCCTAAACCAAGTTTGAAATCCTACTAGGCAACCCCAACCCAATTTTGAAACCCTGGTTTCATAGACTAATCCTAGTTTGAAACAATTATTTGAAACACACCATTTTACAACCCTAATTTGAGATCTTAGTCACAGTTTGAAGACCTAATTTGAAACCCTTAACCCATATCATTGAGTCTGTATAATAGTAATAATGAATGTATGACCTAAGCCCATAAATCTACCATACATTTTCTTATCATCACAGATGGAAAAATCAGGCCCAGAAATTAAAACCCTGCCACAGTTTGGCTTTAGCCAGAGGTACTTTGACTCAACTGGCAGTTCCACGTCCTGTGAGCATCTTTGTAACTCTGAGAGAGTATCTACTTTAGAAATGTATTTAGCGCACTTGTCTGCTTCGGATCACTCTGACGTTTGGGACCCCATTAAGGGAGGGACTAGATTGAATCGCACATTTACACTAGGGGTTTAATTTTCGATTTTTAGGTAGGGGGGTGTTATGACCCTGTGGGTCATATGTTGTTTTTGTGTATGTGTTCTGCTGGGTTCTCTCCTTGGTTTGTGTGTGTGTGTGTGTGTGTGTGTGCGAGCCTTTTTGTTGGAATGAGTCAATTGTGTGCAGGTGGTGTCCTCTAATTGGCTGACTCTCCTGATTGCCGCCTTATTTAAACAGCCCACAGACAGAACTCTGTCTCTCTCCAGCCATCCCACCGCCAGGAAACTCCAGTTCTCAGAGACTGTTGATAGTACGGTTGATTAGTATTTTACTCATTTGTGTTTATATTATAAATATTTGTAAATAACTAGAGCAGTAGTAGGAGGGAGACGGCATTTTTGTTTACTCTTTTTCTCCTGTTTTTGCGTTAGGTAGGTAGTTTAGCCAATTTGTTTCCTTTTTGTTAGGCTAGTTAGGTAGGGCTACTTTAGAAGATCTTTTGTTTGTTATTTTGGCACACGTTCTCCCTCCGAAGAAAATAAAGACTGCCTTTTTTGATCAGTACTCTTTAGTGTCACGGGCCTTTTCTGGTGGTGAGAGGATGGGGGAGCGCACATACGTTATGTCCCAGTTCCCCTAGACTGGATGTAACAATATATATATATATATATATATATATATATATATATATATATATATATATATATATATATATATATATATATATATATATATATATATATATATAAACCTCCTCCAGCTTTATCTTTTGTGCAAGAACTGACCATACTTATTGAAGACAAACTGGCACAAAAGCTGATCAGCTGGTCAGCTGATGGCTTTATAATTGTAACAGTATTTGGTAAGAGTTCTGTTCTAAAAAAAAAAAAAAAAAAATCACACCTGGCTTTTATATGGAGTAGTGGAGGAGTGGAAAACCGACACTAATCGAAGGATTGGAAGATGAGGTCTAAAGACACATCATATACATAAACTTTTTTTTAAACAATGTCGTTTCCCGAAATTAAACACGATGCAGAAATATGAGTTGCTCTGAGGTCAATGAGTTGATGCAACCAGAGGGAGTAGCCTATGCATGCAAACAGACACACCTGGGTTTGAAGTGAAGATAAGGCTTATCTTAGGTATGTCAGGACATTTATTGCCTATTTAATGGGCTTAAGTGGAACACAGGTAACTTCCGACATTTATTGATTTTTCATTCACATTATTTGAAGAGTATTATGCCACAGCACTTTACCATTCACTGTTATAATTGGCGTACTTTCCGCAACTGATTACAAGGTGCACCTTCAATGAATGGCCTAGGTGCATAGAATAGAAGCCACAGTAGTGGCTGCGGTTGCATTAAACATCCACTAGATGGAGTTACACTAAAGGTAATGTCCACAAAACATTCAGTCAAAAACATTATGAATCTATGATTAAGACAATCAGAAATTAAGAATAAAGATTAGACAATAATAAGACAATTATGATTCAATTAAATATTAAACTTAAATCTTTTTTAATCAAACTGCAACCAAAAACCTTTTATTTTGTTAGTTTAAAAACATTTTCTGAACTAATTGTATAAAATTGCACGCTCTTTAAAAAAAAAAAAATGTTTTTTGTGCATTGTCCCCAAATAAATTGCTTCAAATTTGGAGCAGAAATAGCATACCAAAATTTCAATCAGTGTGTTGTAAAAACAAAAATACAGGAATAAAAATGGAAGAATATACATGATGATCAAGTTATTTCAATTTTTTGTCCCCCAAAAATGAAAGGTTCAAGCGCTGTCAGCGTCTGAGAAGTTTGAAGGCTTTTGGGTGCGCTTTATAATGCTCTGATCTCACAACACTGGTCACATGGGAGACAATCCAAGTAAGATGATCAGCAAATCCTTTTGGAAGTGTCACGGTCTGGCATGGCGAGTGAAGTGAGGAGGTTCGAGAGGATGAAACCAAGGTAGCAAGGAAGCCAGGAGGGGGTGTTCTCAAAAACTGAGGTTGTAATAATCCAAACAAGGCAAGACCAAAAATAGACAAAAGCTAGGCAACCTACAAAGGAACAGACACTAAACTAAACTTAAGGGGGAAGAGTGGCCGTGGGACCGGAGGAAAAACGAGGAACGCGCCCGCGAAGAGACAACAGCAAGGAGGTGACAATTGCAACAACCCGACAGCTAGCAGTGACAAACCTGCAACTTATATACACACAACACTAATTACGAAACAACGTGAAAAAACTGGAAGAGAACAAGAGGCAGGGGAAGCTGATTGGAAGACACGCAAGGGGCAGGAACACGCAGGCAACAGGTGGACAAAATCAAACTAATGAACCGGGAGGAGAGGCGAAGTGTGTGTGTGTGTTTTATTGTTGCAACATTGCATTTGCGTCCATACGCACATTACCTCATCTTACCAGCCTTGTCTCGCTCCTCACTCTTGTCTCGCTCAGACATCTTGCCCCAGTATGTTATTTGATATACAATGAAGAAATGTGTCTAAAAGTAATTTTATCATTTTAATAACAAACGCCATGTGTTATAATCGGACAGCCATGATCTATGTATCCATTAAAGTCAGGGGTAGACTTATAATTGCGTTTTTGTGAAATTCACCCAAATCAAAGTAAAGGGGGGGGGGGGGGGTCGACTTACATGACTGGTACTCAGAGAAATACTGTAATTGTGTGTCATTACAAATATTAAGTAATTTTATTTAAACAAAAATAAAATATACACTGTTTTAATAATTGTGTACAGTATTTGTTAAGTACACTGATATTGACCACAAACTATTTGCCATTCTTAGGACTCTCAAATCACCAGGACATAATGCTCTCCCCTGCACTCCGCATGAAATTAGCTTGTTGCTGACATGAGGAACACAACTCGCATCGGCACTATGTTTTTTATTTTTTATATTTGAATACATACAATTGTTTCTAGAATGGTTGGAAACATCACCATATAGTAAATTCACTTCACGTAGGTTACATATCGTATTTTGATCTCAAAAAGGAATATTTCGACTTAAAAAATTGTGATTTTTATTTCCGTTGTTGTTTAACAGTGCAGCACCTTGCATATGAACTGCTAGCCAAGTTTGGCAAAATGTACACAGCCAACCCCTGTGGCCTTGCACTTGCAAAAAATCATGTACATTGTGACTGAAGACACATCATGAACATACACTCTACTCTTCTATATCTTTAGGTTTGTTGATAAGGTTGGTAGACAAGGGACAAAAATGATTGCGCACCAAACAAAAACCTTGTGTCAAACAACAATAAACTTGTCATTTGCACCCATGCTTATAGCAATTATTTTCATGTCACAGTTTAGTTTACTCTCAGAAATACAAAGGCTTTTGAGAAATTCTAATTATTGGTAATATTTTGTGTTGCCGCTATCTTAAACACATTTGAAAGAAATAACTTTCCCTCAGTAGAAAACATTATGTTTCACTGACTTGGGAGATCTCTGATTTCAATAACAGTGTGAAAGACTGCCAGAGTGGCGGCCTAGATGTTACGCCCAAAACACAAATTTGACTCATCTGAACATTACTTGAACCTCACTGTTTACCAGTCTGAAGCATACATCGGTCCTATGTGCGTTAGACACGGTGGAATGACATCATTGTTTTGACATCATTGGCTGTGAGAACTGAAGAAAATTGAGAATGTGAGAACTGAAGAAAATTGAAAACACAAGTTAGTCAGGGTGATTAATATGCTAACTTTGATGAGATGGGTCTGTGGAAGTGCCATTTCCCAGCTGCACTACACATAGCTCAACTCAGTTAAGTACAGTATGTCATGAGGCAGGATGCCCTGTTAATGTCTCTGTTCAGTCTGAAAACTAGTAAACAACTACTATGTACCCAAAGAGTTTGCTTCACCAAAACAAAATGGTGTCTTCACCAAACATTAGATACTCAATCATCCCAAGAGAGGCTTAATTAAAGATGAGTGAGGCCATGCGTGTAGTGGTATTTTGCCAATTATGTTAAAGTCTCTTGAATTAAGTATAGTACTGCATGGCCCAACAGGAACTAACGTAAACATTAACTCCATTAACAGTTCAGTAACCGTCAAGTGGATAATCTGCACATTAAATACAGTGGGCTATGTAACCCCTGCAGTACAGTAAAACTAATCTGCAATGAAATCTGTATGTGCAAAAATACCCCCCAGTGTGAAAATAAAATTCATTTATTGAAGCCTTTTCCTCTTTCTTACTTCCTCTTACCAAGAAAAATCCCCCTGTTGCATAATACGAAATGTTTTCTTTTCTGCATTGGCGTTGCACTGAAATTCACTACAGTGAAAACAAGCGTGCAGCAAAAGTCTCGCTTGGTTTAGACTTGACACACCGGCACGAGTTTTGCAGCACTTTATACTCGGTGCTGCTTTCCCCCGCAATCAGACGATATTCTCCCATACTATAGGTGGCAGTAGACTGCTCTATAACAGCGGTCGAGAATCCTAGTCGATTCAAACGATCTAAACAGACTTCTCATATTTCCCCAATGTTGTGCTCGGCAGGAGTTGTTTACAGTATTTAGATCACAGTATTCCTTTTCAGATTAATCCTAAAAGTGTTTTTACCGGCGCTTATGGACGCATAAGCAATAGTTCGTCCGCTATGTTGTCCGCCCGTAAAGAAACTCTGGAGGATAGGCGTTGCGAAAAATCTGGCCCGCGTGGACTTTTCGCGGAGGTGCATGGTTGCAGAAATAACGTCATTTGAGTGAAGCCACACGAGGTCATGGACGAGTCAAGCTTAAACCAAGCGTAGCACTTGAAACATCAAATCAGCATTTCGCGGGCCACAAAAAATGCAGTCCTGATCTGTCCCCCGGGCCTTGAGTTTCACACCTGTGCACTAATGTGCACATAGCTGGAAATGTCCTAACGTTTATCAGTCCATGGGAAGACAGACTGTTTATAAAAGGAAAAATGTAAAGATGCAACACTCCCGAGGTCTGTCTGTTCCCAAAAATATGGATGCAAGTGCACATCTCAATGGAGGTTTAATGTAGGGAGCATCATGGCTTGGGACTGTTTTGCTACCTCAAGGCCTGGATGCAAATCTGTCATCAACATAAAATGCAATTAACAAGTTCATCGAAACAATACAGTATGTGGGAGAACTGGAGAACCTTTGTCTGCCAAAAGCAAAGAAAAGAGGCTGGATGATATGACAGGACAAAAAGCCGGAAAGAAAATCAAACCAAAATGACTCAAACACAAGAAAATACACAGTTGTAGTGTCACAGTCAGAGACCTGAAATCAAACTTACTGCGACATGGCTTGAATAAGTCAAAAAAGACATCGAGAAAAATGTGACAGAATCAAAACTGTTTTGGAAAGAGAAACTGTCACGAAATTTTCCTGATCCATTGTTAGGTGAAATATTTTACTTTGGTGGAGCTTCCCAGTTGACAAGGCAGATGCAACATGTCTCAATCCTAATTCTGCTAAAAGGCTTTCCTAGCTCCTCCCAGTCTCTCTTTCTCAGACCTGACTCTTGCCAGCACCCAAGCACGATTTCCTTTTGTTTGTTTAGTTAACTTGTTATAACTAATTATAGTGTCGTGAGTTGCTACAGTTCTTCTTATGAGCCGAGACGGAACGCTGTTGGGCAGGTTTGATTGCAACTAGGTAAAATGTTTGCTCGCTATTATTACTGCCAAAGAAGGCGCAACCAGTTATTAAATCCAAAACATTCAACAAACTTTTTCACACTTGACTGGGATGTTAACATCACACAGTAGCAGAGTTAGCATGTCTCTTGCTTTGATTCAGAGAAAGGATGGATCACATTTTACGATCAACTTACGCAGACTACAAGTGCAAATAGTGTACATACTCATTTTTGACAAGTCACAAAGTTAAAATGATACTAAGTACTTTTTTTGTTTATAATGAAGGTGATAAAATTTTGCATGCATAATTAATATCTTTAAAAACACAGTTCTTTGCTTGCTGTCAAACAAAAATCATATCACATCTTTTTAGGGCTCAACCAATCAAGGTTCAGCTTATGACCATCAAACGACCAAACCAAGAAAACAGACAAGCCGTGATTCTTTGCTACACAAAGGTTGAGCGATGTGATTAAATTTTTAGTTGACAACAAGTGATAAATGTGTTTTTAAAAGTAATCACTGGATGTGAAAAAAAAGTTATCGACTTCATTATAGACAAAATACGAACTTTTGAATGAGCTGTAGCCCATCAACTGAGTGGGCATGAGGCAAGGGACACCCTGGACTCATAACCAGCCAATAGCATCTCACATTAAAGAAAAAACACTCATATTCAGAACATGCTCATTTCTCACAGGAGATTTGAAGTGGTCAAAACTCAAACGGTAGTGTTTTGTTGACAGCATGACATCACACTGCACGGGAAAAAAAAAATCTGCAGAAACTGATAAAAAAAACAACTGATAAAAAAGAAAGAACATCAACCATGAGACGTTGCTTGATTTTGTTGTGTTTTAGTGCCCCGAAACACACTTGGTTTCAAAACAACACAGTTTTGTTTACATCGAGAGCTGCTCAGTCTCTGGGAGCAAAAGATATTAAGTAGACTGTTGATGCGACCATGATTCCGAGAGGAACTTCAAAATAAAAGCTAATCATGTCATATATTGCTTGTTATAGTATTTTTTGTTGGATGGGAGCCTTCTCACAATGTTTGGTGATTTGCTATAAAGCAGTAGATTCACAGGCAGTGTATTTTCCCATGTATCTCATTGCATTTCTGGGTAATAAGCTAAGAAAAAAAACAGGTCTTGTTCCATTTTACTCTTCCCTGTCTTTATGAAAGGAGAAGTGATAATGAGTACTGCACACCTAAGTAAGCTGGGAGTGTCAAAATCTGCCTCTCAATGCAGTTGAATGTATTTACAAATTTGACTGACACAGCCCAGTTGTAAAACACCAACCCTGTAGATCGCGGGAGATTGGCAGTCAGAAAAGTAGATCTTGAGGTAAAAAAGTTTGGTGACGATCCCCTCCTCCATTGAGGTAAGAGGTACTTTAAGAATCAGAGGGGACAGCGTCATGAATAATTTGTTTTTACACTATAAATCATGAACATTGCATTGCCATGGATACTGAATTCATGTAATGTTTCCAATCCGTGAGCATTCCACTTTGTATGGTAGAAGAGACATATATATATATATATATATATATATATATATATATATATATATATATATATATATATATATATATATATATATATGTGAATGACATAATTTCAATTTTTTTCACTAACTTCACTTTCAATTTGGCCAAAAAAACCTCTCAGCAAAGCAGATTGGAAAGAAACCCAAGAAAAGCTTAGCTCTAGGCAAATATTGCATTCTAATTTAGCACAGAATGGCACACATCCCTTTAACATGGCTTTATGAAGTCGAAAAGTGTTTCTGACCATTTACTTTCAGGCATTCTTTAAAAAAAAAAAAAAAAGAGGTTCCTCTGGATCATGTACAGGCCTGCGGTTCAGCCAGAGCAAAAATGTGTAAAATATAGAATCCTTTTTGACACACTAAGACAAAGATAAGGGAAGATAATTCCCTCTGATCTCAAAGCAGGCTTCTGAAACATGAAATATTTTTGTATTGTGTTTAAACATAAAAGACAATCTCACATAGGGCCTACTGCCTGCACTGTGTGTTTAACTCGGGGACAGTCATAGCCTGTGATGTATGTAACCATTATCTGACTTCTTAGAATCTTTCATTTTCTTTCATGACATGCCAGAGAACATGATGAATATTTTGGCGCCAAGCCAACACGTTTTGAGTCTCTTTTGGGAGGGTCACCAGTGACTTAATAGTGTGTTCACAGATGAGCGACAATAATTATAATAATTGACAGACAACAATTTCACTTTTCAAACTTCCGTTGATAGTAATAACTAAAGTAACCTAAATTTCTGTCACATTTAGTTAAATTAGGGTTGCATTCAATATAGGCAAGGTGTTTTTTACCAAATGCCACTGCTTTTTGTCATTAAGAAAGTAACTTGTCACGGTCAACACCACCATCAAGCCCAATAGTCTGATAATGTGTTCAGAAACACATGAACCCACCCCTGATATATATTTTGGAAGTGTTGGAGACCAAGGAAAAACATTAATCACCACAATTTTGCCTTCAGCGTAAAGTGCGCACTATATTAGTGGATCTCACTCATAAAAAGATGCACCCACCCAAGGATCCCTGAGCCACAACTTGAAGATTAAAAACTAATTTGCAATAAGATATGCTGTCAAATTTGAAAAACTACATGCTTACAAATGGTGTTCTTCACATAAACCTATTAGAGCAGTATGATGTGATTGCATCATAGAAATCTGACATTTACACCTATTTCATACTCATGTCTCCTGTTAGGTTTGAGGTAACTTTGAATCTCAAGTCATCATGTATAAATGACTGCTTTTACAACATATGAATGGGAAACATGTGTTGGGCAATGTTTAGCGTGATTGCCTTTCACTGGTTTCCATTCATTACACACCCAAAAGCATGTGAAAATAATTCTGTTAATGTTTTTTTCTAACCAGGAATTAGAATTAAGCTGATAGAAAAGTCATAAGAGTTGCTACATAGTGTAAAAACAATCATACTGTTAACTTGGCTACACTGAGGGTTTTTTTCACAAATTACTGTATTTCTCTGTGTACAAGTCATGTTTTTTCGCCCTCGTTTTCAACCCGCTATATAACAACAAGTAACTAAACACAATCGAACAAGAAATAACTCAAAACAGACCAGTTTTTCCCATACATTTGTGTTTGAATAACATTAATTTGAACGCGATTGTGTCATTGTGTAAATTGTGTCATTTACAAGGCTTAAAATGATTCTATATTCCTCTAATTCAGTGCTTCTCAATTAATTTTTGCAAAGCCCAACCAAGGAAAGAGAAAACCTTTGGCGCGCTCAACTCATTGCACCAAATATAAATAAAATTACTAGCTATAAAAATTGAATGATTATACCTAAAATTCCATAATTTTTAACCTTAACAAAAGAAAAAAATGCAAAGCACGCAAAGACGACAGGTTAATGTTCGAGGATAGCTGATCTTTTTTTTTTTTTGCTTTTTACAAGAATTATCCATAAGTACACAAGTTGTTAAAATTGACACTGTTCAGCTGTTTTGTTTATCGTTAGATATATTGGAAATAAGAGTACTTTTTCGTTTTGCAACTTGCTTGTTAGCTCGAGAGGTGCCATGTATTATTAGCTGATTACGTGTTTTATTTTTCTAGTTTTACAGCGACCTAAAGAAGGTAATGGTCAATGGCCATTGTTCAAATAAAGCAGAGCAAAAGTAAAGACAGTCTGCTTGTTTGAAACGCGGTTATCCAGCTGTCTAGCTGGCGAAAAACCCGACGCTTTGGAGTGAGGACGGCATAAACATCTTGTATAAAAGTTTGTGTTTGATACACAGTATACAGTATATTGTATTTATAATATTATGATTGTATAGATTATTTAGGTGCAGTGTGTGCAATGTTCAGTAAATACATCTATCACTTAAACAATGGGAGACAGAATGCTGTTAAAGAGAGGATGTTGCAGTTGGTAGACGATTTAAAAAAAAAAAAAAAAAAAAAATATATATATATATATATATATATATATATATATATATATATATATATATATATATATATATATATATATATATATATATATATATATATATATATATAAATTAAAACTTTCATATACCATCTTTTTGCATAAATATTTGATGCTATGACCTGCGGCAAAAGATGTTTTTTTGGTCAATTTTTGCTGCTGCAGCTTATATACTGGTGCGGCTTATAGTCCAGAAAATACAGTATTTTATTGTTGTAATATTAGTTTCAGCATTTGCCTCTCCGTGCATGCACATAATGCCTTGCACTTGGCGCGTTTCCACCCCACTCGCTCCACCCCATAATCGCACATGTTTCCAATACCCCACAGCCCAATAATGTAGTTATGCTTAATTGCAGTTAGCATTACCAGTGGTAACTCTTGAGTGGGTCTTCCAAAAATGTTCTTGTGCGTTAGGAGTTTACATTATATTGAGAAGGTGTATAGAAGAAGCAAATACTGTCTAGTCTTTAAAGGTCTCAACACATCATGTGATGATGATGTTGTGATTTACTACACTCCCTTACAGGTGAAATATTACCTTTTATCCTTCCCGTCTCACTCATAACTCTGAATTACAGCCGACAGTGAATGATTCCTTTTGACATTTCTTGGTCTTTCCCCCATATTTTTGAAGTCTAATTAGACTTTGAAGAGCTGCGTGTGTGAGCTCTCAAGCGCAGTTTTTGAGAGAACTTTTACAAAGTGAGGTCAATGAGACTGACCCCCTAAACCCTGTAAGGACATGTTTGAGTTTACAGCTAATCACTGCTCATCCTTTCATATTTTCCAGGCAAGCTAAGGCTGAGTTTGCAGAGAGAAAGAGTAACAGCCTGAGAGAAAGAGTAAGAGAAGAGAGTGAGAGAATTATTGGCAATGCTTTTCTCAATTTGGTATAGAAGACTTATTTTAATTAGTTGTTGAGAGAAAATTAACTTTATCAAATAATTTTATAGGGTCAATATGTGCCAAGGCTGACACAATCTCTGGATCGGACCCCAGCAGGGAAGCTTCATTTGATTCTGAAAAATCTTTGACAGAATATGAAAACCATGAGGGACCACATCAGAATGTGACAGGCTGGGAGGAAACTTACTAACATTTGTAACAGACCATGGCCCGAACCAAAGTGCACTTTTGTGCCTCAGGGACTCAACAGCCGCTTCCCGCCACAGTCGGTCAAGGATATCGTGACACTGTACACCGTGAGAAATCTTAGCAAGATTTGAATGGGTAGGGAAAAAATGACCAAACCTTCAGGTTGCTGAATGCTTTAGGTAAAAAAAATTCTGTGGTGACCCCAGGAAAAATACTGCAAAAATTGTTTATGTGCAACCATAGCTCTATTTTAGAGCCACACAGAAGAAAAACAGACCCAATTTAAGCAACAGGAATTAAGGATTGCAGGAGGACATATTAAAACTAGAAATAAGAAGGCCAAACACTGACTGACTGTTTCACTCAAATTCCTTTGAAGGACAGAGTACAGTAGTGTTTGTTGTTTTAAGAAACAGAATCATTTGACTTTTAAACCCTTTCCTGCGATTGTGACCCCGCTTGAACACACCTTCACTCCCCACTAGAGCCCCACTATGGCTGCTCTGGCCAGTAAAGGGTTAAATGGAGTGCATTTAGAGACAGTGTGGTGCATGTCTAAGGTTAAAATGAATAACGTAAATAATAAATAAATAATAAAAAAGTAAAAAAAGACAATAATGATAAGGTGAACCCCCCCCCACCCACACACACACACACAGAGACTCACAAATAACACTATCTTGAGACTTGCACATGTGTGACTTGTTCCCCTCTCTGGTATTCTGTAATTCAAAACATACACAGCACAAAATGATGTCTGATGTCCACCAACTGGTGCAACATTAGTTTTCTTGCTATGTGTGCATTCTGACTTTTCTTTTCCTCTGTGTGTTGATTTAAAAGCAGAGGAAAAGAGGAGAGGAAAGGGCCCTGGGGCTACGTTTTTGTTTTGATGTTTTTATGGAAACAAACCATCTAAGCAAAGCACTAAGAATAGAAAACAGTAATTCACAGTGTGAATCATTACGAAACATTTGTTTGTTATTCACAGTCTGAATAGCGATGAAAGCACTGATGAAAGTGGTGCCAAAGGTGAGTGCGCAAGACTGTCGTATAAACCGTTGTATAAAAATTAAAACATCAAACATTTCCAACCAAAAAGATACTCCCATTGTTGGACTTATGAAGAGCAAGCAAATGGCAGATCGACTGATGGGACACTCTTGACAGGACATGACCAATCAAAACAACACCCACATCTAACATAAGCCGTTCACAACACGACTATTTGTGAACTTTAAAGAACAGCACATCCAAAAATCCTCTTGCCAACAATCAAAAATGGGCGCGTTTGTACTTACAGTCATAAAGTAAGGTCATTTGTCAGATGCCAATCCACCCATTTGTCAACATTAGGTATGGAACCATATCAGATCTTACGGTACGATATCTTTGAGCAAAAATATTATGGTATTTTTTGTTGCTGAATAGCCATTTTTCCACATATAATCAAAACATATAAACAAACATTTAATGTGCTAAATGAATAAATATGTACAAAAAAATCAAAGCAAACCTTCAGTGCACATTGGGCTTTGCTCATCAACAAACTCCTTTCTGATTGAACACACAGTTTAAACTGAAATATGAGCACTTAGTATAAAATAACCACAGCAATATTTTAAAAGTAAATTCATTTGAAATAAGCTACCATCTAGTGATCAAGATGGTTGTTTATTTTTAACAATTTTTGCTTTGTTGAGCCACACACCAGCTCGATAGACTCCTCGCGTCCTACCTCGAGTGATAGCATATAAAATGCTGCGTGAAAGTAGCATATGAGTAACATGTTAGCAACCTTACCCGCAGTAGTGAGCAGGAGGCATAGTATTATATTCATATTTAAGCCCACAAAGCAGGAAATGGAAGTGTGATTGCTGCAGCAGCCAAGGAGGACTCATATAATATACACAATGAGAGCTGCACAGGGCAATTGAATCTTAAGGCAGTGGACACTTTTAAAACTGTGATATTTTGCCAATCCGGTTATCGGCCCATTCCTAGTCAACATCGGTCCATCATTATTTCAAACCCAATCAAAACCTTCATCGCCGGTTCGTTAATTGATCACTGTTATTTTAAGTGTGCTTCCGTCATTGACTCATTACATTTTTTCACCGCTATTTTATGACCCTAGGAGAAAAGCTGTTTACAAAGTAACAACAATGGTGGCCTAGTCACAAAATTTGTGTCTTTCACATCAGAGCAATCGGTGGCATCTCCTGATGAGTTTAAGCAAGGGGAAACTCCAGACAGGTGCCTTTAAACACATGCATCCTGTTTGTCAAGTCACTCAGTCATGTTTTGAAATGTTCACTAGACTCTCGCATAATTAAAGAGAAGCCTGTAGTTGACCAAATCATGGTAACAATCAGAGTTTGCACTTAAAATTCCAATTCATTATAAAAAAAATCTAGGTAAAAGCTCTACAACACTTTGGAGCAGCACTTCCCTCTCCTGCATTTCCTTCGTATCTATCCACATAAACATGCATGAAAATTCTGTCTGTAAATTGAATACTTTGAGACCACGACACCCTGATTTACTCTGATTTGCTCATGGTTATTACACTATCAGAATCCAACATCATCCCCTGCTCAGTCCCAATACACTTCACAAAAAAAACAAATAAAACTTTTCATAGTAAGATTCACGTCAAGGCAGGTTTAATTGCCAGCTATGTGATTTACAACAGAATATATCTTCCCCAAATGTATTGGTTTGATGGCTCAATAAACCTTGCGGCAAAACATCTTGGAGAGTGGTGAACTTGAAACATACCGTAATTGTTAACTTGTGCTTACGTAGTTATCAGAGGGAAGCAGAAGCCCAAGGCAAGGAGGTTGTGACCTTGAGTAGCTTTAGCTGTTAAAAATATCATACATGCTTGAAGAGACAAACACAACGCAAAAAATCCCTTGTGTGTGGTCTGAATTAAAATCTTAAAACACAAAACAACTGCCTGCTGCCTAAGTCATTTTCAGCAAAAACAGGTAAACAATTCAACACAAATATTGTTAGTGTATAAGTGTGTGTGCTTTTGTGTGTTTATATACTGTACTATTGCTCGGTAGGGAAGGAAATCATTACGATGGGTGTGGTAACCAACTCATCTGCTAACCCTGTCTTGTTTTCCTTAGCTGACATGAGGGAAGTCCCCTGTCATCATTTGTTAAACAGACTTTATTACTCACACCCAGCCACCCACTCACACAAAAACAAACTCACATGCAGATAGAACAGCCACAACTCTGTAGTGTACTGTATATGTATGGGTGTTTGGGTGCAGTATTTCGTCTAGGGTTTTTGAGCGATCGTTTGGATTTGTGCAATTACCCAGACTAGAACAAAGTAATGGGATGTAAAACAGAATATACAGTACTTATTAGTTACAAATCTGAAGACAATTGCTCCTTTTAAACCAAAGAACTGAAAATGATAAGCACATTCATACTACTGTATTGTTCTTACCTTTGCTTTTCTTTTCTCCATGTCCGGTTGTTGACATAAACGTGGTAGATGAAAGACAGTCCGGTTCAAAAGACGAAGCTTGACTTGGAACTGCCGGAGATTGGATGGCAGCTGGTGGAGTTGTATCTGTGATGACAGGCCGAGAGAAGGAGGCAATTCTCTGCAAAATGCACCCTACACTATCTCCGACATCAGTGAGGTGAGGTTCCAAAGAACCAGTCGCTCTAGAGTTGGAAGAACTAAGGGCATTGGCAGGGACTTGGTTCAATCGAAGAACTTGGGGCCTGGAAAGGGTTCCCAACTGTGGAGTCTGGGCTGGAGATAGGGACCCTGGTGAGCAGTTTACCTCTGGAACAGGAATGGAGCTTGTGGTTGAATGATTTGAGAAGGGCAAAATGGGATGGTGAAGAGATTGAGGTGGGGTATTGGAGGGACTATCAAGGCTGCTAAGGGAAGCTGATGGGCTTGCCGGGGCAGTTGGGAAAGTGCTATGATACTGAAGGCTACTTGACACCCTCAGAGGAGGTTTTGGAGGGTTGGAGTTGATGGGTTGTTTGTGAACCTTAACAGGGGATGTAATGGATGTGACGCTCACCAAGCTATCCAGGTCCAAGGGAAACTTACTGAGACGCGGAGTCTCTTTAGCCTTAGGCTGGCTAGTCTGGGAGCCTGAATAATGATGATTGTTGGGGCGGCAGCTACCTTTGACTTCAAGGGAATTGGCATTTCGAAGTCGGCCGTTCCAGGTGGCATTAGCATTGGTGTATTTCAAGCCAGGTGAAACCTGTTCGCCTCCTAGCATGCCACCTCCTCCATCAGAGATTTGAAAATCGAGGCTGGGCATGGAGCCATGATTATTGCTGTGAGGATCTGGTGTCCCTAACGCCAATCCAATTCCTTGGTCTAACGCGGTGTGAAATACAGTCCCATGAGAGGAGAACTTAAAGTTGTGTTTGTTTTCCAATTTAGCACCCACTTGTAGCTCCTGATGTGGGAGCTGAACCTGGGCTTGGTGGTACTCACCCTGGAGCGGAGAATTCAGATATGACGTCAGCTTGTTAGGATGAAGTGAACCTCCACCAACTCCTATGTATTCAAGGCTGGAAGAGGAGCTATGGAGGCTGTCATTATCACTACCTGGTGCACGCAGCCCGGAAAATCCATTGTTAGGGTTTACCCTGCTTTGGAAGGATGCTGCTCGAGTCACATGGGAGGAGGAGTTTTGAATGGCCGGTTTGTTCATGGTTCCCCGATTGAATGATAGGCTGCTGACCACTGTGCGTGATCTAAGGACTGGGCTGGGATTAGAACTTTGGTTGATACGGGTGTGGTACCCAGCGGAGCCCAGGCTGTTGATATTGTTTAAAGATGAAGCGGGTGATTGTCCCCTTCCGCTTTCGTCACTGGCTTTATTATGGCTGTGAAACAAATGGGATGGTGAAGGACAGACAGGGGAGGAGGTATTGGATGCCGAGGAGAAGGATGGTATGTCATCCACATCTTCAATGTCAAAGGATCTCTTCAAGGCTGCAAGTAAAAAGAGCAAAAAGGAAATAAGGGCTCTTGTTATTTTTTCAAGCTTTTGTGATCCAGCCCTGACTGCACTGTTGCTACTACTCCCATCTTCCTGTATCAGCCTTTGTTATTCTTAATCAAGACTTCAAAAATGTGCTGATTTCAGTTGATTTCCTTTTACTAAACGAAAGGAACTAAGATATTGGACTTGCTGAAGGGCAATGCTTATAAACTGTGATTCATGATACTTAAATTTCAACTTGGAAGAAAAAAAGAAATATGAGTCCATAGCTGAGGTTTTAATCTTTGATGATCCATCAACACACACTTTAAGCATAAGGTGCAATAGATATACACTGTACTTTTGTCCCAGCTCATAATATTGTATTTAATTTCCTCTGCTTTCTCTTGCTTTTGTTCAGGTTTTTCTGGCCTAAATGATCTTTGACACTTGCCTTTGTATAGCAATGGTGTCGCTTTCCTCTGTTGAACATAAACACTTTTCCTTCATACCACAAAACACAAAAGGGAGATTGAGGTCGGGGCTTAAGTTTTTGTAGGGTTTTGCATTACCAATACCCAACAACTGTAACATGACACAACAGAAGAATGGCTGCATGAGTGGTTAGCTCAAAGGGTGAAAGATTTTATAGGATATTAAAGTGATGATCTTCATAATATTTTAATATAAAATCTCGTTGGAGTAACAGATTTACTTCAGCCATGATTGGCCTTTTTTCTGACTCAATGTTGTTTACTTTTGTTTTGACTGGTTTGTTGTTACCTATACTGTATGTTTTGAATGCTCCATTGAACAGAGTATACAAAATGCTGATGTTCGCCATCCATTTACTTTTTTACTTGACTGGTTATGTCCAACTAGACCAAATAAGACATGCCCAGCTAACACAGAATCGTGTAAACATTTACTTTTTTACTTGACTGGTTATGTCCAACTAGACCAAATAAGACATGCCCAGCTAACACAAAATCATGTAAACATTTGAGATTTTCAAAGACTTTTTTTCAATATTATCAACAACATTGAAAAAATTACAGCATCAGTTTTTAAACAACAAACAGAAAAGGGAGGAGTTTTACACTAGAGAAGGCAAGAGTCGATGTGAATCTATAACATTAGTCCTAGTAAGCTAAACTGTTACAGAAAACCCCTTCACATATAATTAGGAGTCAAAGAGTCTCTATATGTTGCACAACCGGACTAGTGACCTCTCAATGCCACACAGACACACTCATTGACTTTAGTGCTTAGTGACAGTTTGTTAAAGTTACATACTGACTCAACTTAATGAATGAGCTTTTCATCAGTCTGAACTGATTGCATTTATTAAAAGGCAATTTACTATATATATATAGAGGAATACTGTGGATCTTTATTTTTTTAAACTTTGTGTTTGGAAAAAATAAAAAAAACTCCTAACACCAAGCACTTTTTGATTTGATGAGGAAAATATTTATGCAATACTTCTCTGGATTATGAATGTGGTCTATTTAAAAGCTATGTGGTCTATTTAAAAGCTGCCATTGTTTTCAATCAGTGTGTTGAGTTGAGACTCACTTCCTGTAGCCTTCAAATGGCTTCAGAGCAGAGTCCTTATCATTTCTTGTTGGTGGACAGAAGTTAAACTAAGGCAGTTGTAAAACAGACCTTAAGTAGTGTAAAGTAACCATTTTTTATCTTGAGTGGCACATTTGATTTATACAAAAATATTCCATCACCATTCATATCGCTGACTGTGAGCTTTCATTTTAGAAAGATAACTCCACCCAGTGTCGGTTGTCTTTCGGTGAGGGATTAAAGATTCAAGAGTTATTGTCATATGCATAGTAATACCACACAATAAAATTCTTATTCTGTTTACTTCCCCGAGCAGACTACATTCCATAATTAAGCAAATAATAAGGTAGGCAATTAAAAAAAAAAAAATATATATATATATATATATATATATATATATATATATATATATATATATATATATATATATATATATATATATATATATATATATATATATATATATAATGAATTTGGAAAGAAAAAAAAAACACTTTATATTCATAGGACACCTTTAAATAGATGTTGTCCTATGAGTTTCTTCTTTCAGGGTTTTGCACCAGTTTTAAAGAGATTTTAAATATCTGCAACCCAAATTGGTATTGATTTAAGTTGTCTGTGTCAACACCCACAACAGTGCATAATGCCTCTTTGCAACTGTGTATGTCTGATAAAATACCCAAATATCTTCTAGCCAGCCACCACACAAAGTTTGAAAGCTCCACACAAATGACTTGCATGCATCGTGGACTAAGTTCACCCCCTGTGAGAAATGTAGCTTTTCTCTGGTATTTGTACATAAAGAATTGGAATCACATGATTAAAAAAGGACAAATATTCATTGGCCGTGTTCTATCCTCATACAAACATGTACTGTATACACACACAAAAGTACAATTTTAGTTCCTTCCTTCCTGTGAAGACCCATAGCCTCGTAAGGCTCCAGGCAGGCTGGGAGGTGGGTGTGTTTGCATGCGTACGTGCATTTGTGTAGGTGTGTGTGTGTGTGTGTGTGTGTGTGTGTGTGTGTGTGTTGAGGGTTATGTGAAATGAGTTGGCTGAGGCTACGAGTGTGAACCTGTCCTCAGTACAAAAGATAAAGAGTCCTGGTAATTGCTAGCACTCTCCTGGAGACTGAAGAAATAATTATGGTGGCAATTGTACATCAGGACTTTGCAGTGCTACTTTTCGCTTTGTGTTTGTGTGTGTGCACGTGTCTGTGTATGCTGTGTAATGATCTATTTACCCTAGGTTCTACTCCCTCTACTTTCACAGCTGTGTGGAACCTAATCTTTGCTTGTTAGCAGCAGACCATCAGTCTGATACCATCAGATTATCAAACTCATCTTGTATCGTTAATGCCCACAAACAAACACTATGAGAAGGTGGGATGTATTTGGCATAAACGAACATGCTAACAAGCTAAATGCATACAAGGCAGCGCTATATAACATGCTTAAGGTAAGCACTAACATCAGCTACTATGTTATCCACGGGCACAAATTGTTGGATCAACAAACAAATTAATTTTGGGCATATTATCATAAATGACAACCTTACAAAGAAAGTACTACTCATTTAAGGACATCAGAGAATGGGACATACTTATGAATGAAAACAAAAAACAATTCAAAACACAAAAACTGTATTATGACAAATAAATGACTTTTGAGCAATCAACGTTGCCAGCATTGAATGGTAAATGTACTTTCTCTTATATAGTGCTTTTCTACCTTGGGTACTCAAAGCGCTTTCCACTAACTGGTCATTTACTTAGTGATGATGCAACATCAGGAGCAATTAGGGGTTCAGTGACTTGCGCAAGGACACTCGACATGGTCTCGATGGTCGAGGGATCGCACCCACAGTCTCTCGGCTGGGAGACGACCACTCTACCACAGAGCCATGCCGCCCCTCATTAGGTCTTGCTGTCTGATTTCCTGCCAATGCCATCCATCAATCCTCTGTTGCTATTTGCTAACATTGGCACATTTTATGAGGAACATATTTTTAGATTATTTAACATAACCATTTCTTGGTAGCACTTTTACATTAGGAACGTGGTTTTAGACTGTATATATGACGATAAGTTCTGCACTTTTTATTTGAAATGAATTTCAGACTGTGTCTGTATACGTTTTATAAGATGTGTATGTGATAAAAGTTCTGTGTGTCACTGTTGTTCTGTGTTGCTGTTCTGGTTTTTGTGTATTGACTACAGATGGAAAGTAGTGACACGCTAAATATGGTGCAGCCATATTTTCCATTGTGAACAATGTCGCTGCATGCTGTCGATTAAATAAAATAAATAACAAATTACAGACACTTGTGGGCCATATTTCATAGAGAGACAGAACAATGTGTGTGTCACCGACATATGACTGCTCTCAACTGAAGCCACACCATCCTTCTCGCTACAAAATGTTATATCAACAGCGGCCAGAGGCGGCACCAAAAACAAAGCTCAAGCCAAACAAAGCACAAATGAACAAACTGTTAAACTACATCAATTCCAAAACATCATTATTTCGGGTGCGACCCATGTGGCCCGTTTCCAGTTGATCCACGAACCGGTGGCTGTGGACCACTAATATACAGTACAGTCTTGTAAAGCCCCCCTTCCCTGAAAGAGAAAAGCTTGACATCAGTTTTGACCACTGCATGACTGTCAAAGACAGTGAAGTCAAAACACTGGACAATAGTTCCTTTTACACTGCCATTACAGGCCTGGGTTCAAGGAGGAAAGGCGTGACAGAATGCTCAGCGATAAGGCATCAGTGGGGGTAGCAGCAGGGCCTTCTCTTTGTACAAATAGCACTTACCACAATAGTAGAGCAAGCTAGCCAATGCCAGTGCATCTCCGTTACGGAACGCTGAAACTTACACACTGGGTGGCATTGTGATAAAACCAAGAAAATCAGCATGATGGATTCGTTTTTTGTTTTTTTTTGTTCCATTAACATTGCATCAAATGTCCCTACGATGTCCAGATTTCTTATATTTGGTTGCATTTGACAGAAATAATAAAATATATCATCACATTTGAGGGTGCATAACAAAATACTTTTCTTTCCTCTATTCCTATGCAACAAAGATGTATTATTTACTATGCTATATTTGAAAAGATGTGTTATTTACTTTGCTACAGTATATTTAAAACACTGACTGGTGATACATAAAAAATAATTGTAATGTCCTAATATATTTATAATGGAAAAATAATTGAAATCTGGCTATACCAGTACATGAATAATGTAATGCATAATTTATTGTATAAAAAAAATATTGTGATTAAATCGGTTAAATCTACTTCATGACATGGGGTTGAGGATGTTTGCGTAGCCAAGAGTGTTTTAATTTGACAACAACAAAAAGAAAACAAGATACTTTGGTGCTCAAAATACCAACAAAGTTTCAAAATAAAAGGACCAAAAACGAGCGAAAAGGAAAAAAACGCTGACTTGACAATGAACTGCCAAGAATTGAATAAAAGGGCTGTGTGTACTATGGCTGTGTCGATCGATCAATGTATCAATAGAATCAATATTAAAGTCCATATCAGTACTGTATTGAGACCAAAGAGCCAGTTATTTACATGTATTTATTTAATATGGGTTCTATTTGTTTCAATTTTTTTTAATTCAAGCTAATTCTATCACTTTATAATAATATTATAGGATGAATAAGAAATCAACCAAAGGAAACATTATTAATAGGACAAATTATGTAAAATACTATATACATAGTATTTAAAATATATGTATTTTATAGTATTTTAAATAATTTATTTATTATGTTATTATTTTTGTTGTAACCTAAAACAAGCTAGTCTCAGTTTCAGCTATATAAGCATTTATTTGGTATTGACTGATACCATAATCTCATGTATTGTGCAGCTCCATTGACTACATGCCAACTGACAGGACATTTAGGAACACTTTTTTGGTTTTGCTGTGTGAATGTCACTGTGAAGATCTTGTTTATGCAGGTCACTGGTAACCATTCCAGAAACTACCGTGTAGCCTGCCCCTAAACCCAAGGTCAGCTAGGATGGGGCTCGAGCTCTCCTTTAAATGTAATGATGTCAAACTGCAGTCCTCAAGGGCCGGTATCCTGCATGTTTTCCGGTTTTCTCATCCCAAAAGACCTGACTCAAATGATTAGCTTATATGCAAGCTCAGAAGGGGCTAGATATTGATCCTAATCATTTGACTAGGTGTGTTTGAGAAAAAAGGTTTGAAAACATACAGGAGACCAGCCCTCGAGGACGGGAGTTTGACACCTCTGTTAAGTAGATGGATAATAATAATCATGATAAAATATAATCCAATACTAGGTCTCAAACCTTTGACACCAAGTACCATCCTTCCATTTTCTACAGCCGCTTATCCTCAGTAGGGTTGCAGGCTGGCTGGTGCTTATCCCAACTGTATATGGGCAGTAGGGGACACCCTGGACTGGTTGCCAGCCAATCCCAGGGCACAGAGAAACGAATAACCAGCCACGCACCCAACCACACCCTGTTTTCAGAGTGTGGGAGGAAGCCTAAGTGCCCAGAGGAAACCCACACGGGCTCAGGGAGAACATGCAAACTCCACACAGGAAGGCCGGAGCGAGGTGGATTTGAACTTGGGACTCTGAACTGTGAGGCAGACGTGCTAATCACACTTTCACCGAGCTGCCCACACGTAGTAACACCAAAGTAAGACACCCTAACATTGCATGCAGTTTTAACATGAACACTGCATTTGAATTTAGGGAAAATAAAACATCAGCAAGCTTTTCAGAAGCTTATGATTATAATAGTTCGAAGAGAGACCCCTGCTTTTGTGATGTTCGTACCACACTGTGAAAATGACTGATGCTGACCTTTCTGTCAATTGCACAGTAAAACAGACCGGCATATGCAAAACTGATGTTTACATAGTAAGGGTGATGCATAAAATGATCTTAAGAGCCAGCCTTCCTGTAAAGTCTGCAAACACTGGAGAATGAAGTAATGCAGTTGTTGCAGCTTTTGGCAAAAGACCAGTACCCCAGAGTAGGAAAACATGGAACAACTGGTCTACAGTCCTGATGGGCAGGATAATTTTCTTTCCAAATAGAAACAAATGTCAACTATGAAAGTCCAATACAGGTGGCTAATTTTGCGGTATGTGGCTCTTTTAATATTTTAGGTTGCCGACCCCTGCTCTATGTGGAACTGAACAGTCACCTCCTGTGAAGGATTTGGTTAGAATCTCACTTAAGCTGTATCTTAACATAATGAACTCACTCAAAGACACAAAGGTGAAAAAAAAAACACCCTAAGTTTAAAAGAGCTAAAAACAAACAAAAAAATCCAAGACATCAAAAGAAAAACACTGCAAAAAGACACAATCACATAAATTACATGGGACTCAAATTTAAAAAAAAAATGCACTGAGATAAAAACAGCTGCAGCAATAAAATATACTGCTAGCTGACACCACACATCTGAAGTGACACCAATAGCGGGAGCATTGAGCAAACGGAAATTGAAATAATTTTAACCATTTCTAGAAAAATATTGATTGTAGTTTCTGTTGAGTGAGGTTAGGTTGAACCAAAAGATGAGTTCCAATGCATGAATAGGAGATGATTAATCAATTGTACAGTGAAAAGCTTGAATGCTACACTCTACGTAGGATGAATAACCAGCTATGACCACTAAGATGAATTACTTTGAGAACCCGTAACCGCAAGGAAGGGTGGAAGGCCCAGTTTGTCCTGTGGACACAATAAGAAGAGACCTAGTCCAGGCATGTCCATGATAATACTCCCCTTTTTTTGTACACATTCCACACAGGTAGCCCTGACAGATAAGACATGTGCATTGACACGTGGTCACACACCAGCCCGCTCCAATACACGCATATACCCATACTCACAATAATACATATACATAATCCCTTATCAGGCCTATATCTGTGATAACACTCGTACAGTTGCATGCATTGAAACAATTACCATTTCATTTTAGCACATCTGGAAAGCGCATTCCAAACAGCCTTTCCAATGTTTACACTGAAAATAACACAGAGCAAGACAACTCAAAAACATGCATGCGTACATTCATACTCATACAACTAACAGATGCTTAAAAGTAATTTGCAATTCTGGAAATTATTGGCCTTAAATGCACCTGCTGAAAATAAAACAGGTGCTAGCATCTATTAAAACAAGTATTAGTCAAAAATCTTGCTTCTGTTGTTTCATTGCTGAGTTAGATAAAGTATCTAAGAGGGCGGTGTGGTGAAAAGTTAGAATGCAGTTAGAATTTTGCAAGAAATTTTACCTACATAAACATCTACAGGAGGGCTGGGAAAGAAAGTCGACCTAGGTAAGTCGAATTAAAAAAAAAAGTTGACTAAAAAAGTTCGCCTGAAAGCTCCACTGGAACCCTGTTTGAGCGATCGTTTTCTAAATGGATTTTTCTTGCCGACATAAGCACTGTTGCAATGACAGTAAGGAAGAAAAACTTCCCCAAGAAACTGCGGATGTCAGAGGTTTGAGTTCATTTACTGATTGGAAATTATTCTAAACCTCTAGCATAAAAACCAACATATAACAAAACAACAAAAATGTGGCAAAAATAAATGTGTGCCACAAACACTTTCTGATTTAATAATAGCAAGGCTTCTTCAAAGACAAATCTAGCACAGTGAGCTTCCCAAAAGAAAGGAATGTTGTGCTCTATTACACAGTAATATAAACTCTCACAATAAACAGTCGACTAGGGCTGGGTGATAATATCGATATATCAATGCAGTGGACGACGTCTCCAGGGTTTACGGCGTCCCTGCCTTACGTTTTTTTCACCTTACGACGAAGACCGCGCCATTTTTTTGTCTCCTCTTCATGCCATTTTTTTTTTGTCTTACAATACCTCAAACCTACAATGCTGGTCTGCTAATGGTCGGCGTCACAACTACTTAAGATGCTGGTCTACTATTGGTCGGCGTCCCGGAAACAATAAGATGCAGGTCTCCTATTGATCAGCATCACATGTTCCAAAATGGCGGAACGTTACAGCTTTGTTCTCCTGTGAGTGCTTATAAAAACGTATATATATATATATATATATATATATATGTGCTCAAATTTTAACCAGCATTGGGCGCTCAGGTACAAAACGTGCTTAGTTTGTTCGTAAAGAAGAAGAAGAAAAAGTAATTAACCTCATAGTATCTAACAGGCACTTTCAAGGTTAGCCATGCTTATTTTAGAAGCATAGTCTTTAAGTCACTTTAATAAAACATTTTCTAGTGATGTGCCATTAGAATAGAGACTTCCAAGTGCGAGTCGAGTAATAGTGCAGCCGCAAAGCACAACAGCGGTCCAACATCGCAGCCAACGCAGTATGCTCAAAATACTTTGCATATCGGCTTCATGCGCTTTTGTTCTCACACTGTCATAAAATGAGAAGAATGCAACTAACGTAGTGCTTTCACATAAATAGTTTTACAACAGTGATATAATACTTTTAACAATGCCGGAAAATGAACGTCAAACAATACTTAATGCATAATACTTACAAACTGAAACTTTGGCACACATTAAACATATGACTTCTCAAACAGCACAACCCAACATGAGGCAGAAAAGGTGATGGAGTTGCCCGCACAGCTGGTACCACTTTGAAGCTCCACTGCAGAATTACAACAGCAAAACAGCAAAAACTTAATTTCCCTAAATTTACTTGATCTGGCTCTCACTTATCTTTCTACACATGCATCACCTGTGCCCTGTGAGAAGGTTTCAAAAGGTTTTTTTTTTGTTTTGTTTTTTTCTAGGTAGACAAACCTTTAACCTGTATACATGCTGTAAAAACGGTAACAGTTGTTGAAAGTTGGTTTATATTGTTTTTTCCTTTTGTCAATGTTAAAAAAAAGATACAGTTTTTGGTACAGTTATACAATCTTAAAGAAAATATTTTTATTTATGGTCGGCATGGAAAGTGTGTGTGAGTGTGGAGGAGGGGGTGAAAGGTTTTCTCTTTCTTAGGGGTGGCTTTGCAAAATATAATTGAGAAGCACTGCCTTAGAGTAAATGTCATATAATGAAGTTTTAGTACATGCAATGGCACAGGTGCCTGAAAGTTAAGGAGGAGAGTATTAATAAAATATTACAGTAGGCAATGCTTTAATGGCTTAATTGTTTGCTATGTGCTTCACAATCATGGTTTCATGGAGTAAAATCAATGTGTGCAGAATCTTGCTCAACACGTTCATTGTACAGGCCTAAAATCAAAAGTGATGAATAGAATTAAGTAACAAGTGATTTTTGCGTTTTTTGCTGTTTAAATATGATTTAAGTGAACAGATTGATTGCACATAGTTTGGCAAAGCATTCTGGAAAGCCTTTTCTTTCTTGTGTGACAAGGAGAGTAGCAATCTTACAAGCTCATCACAAAGTGGTGTTGGTGGTAATCACTATGATTGGCTCTTAGCCAGGAAATGCAAGTCAGTTTGTGAATTACAAGTTAAGAAATTGCAAAGGCGTTATCTAGTAAATTAAGATTAGCAAAACATTGCTTTTTACTTGGTCTTAACTGTTGAGTATGTGGTAGAACACTTGTGTGTGAATTCTCTTATATGGAACCTTGACTGTGAATGGCGTTGGAAACAGTAACTTCTGAGGGAAGGACAACATGATGTTCATGGTGTTCAATGTGTATTTTAATATTAATTATTATTTGTTTATTTTGCCTCTGCATAACTTAATAATAGTGTCCACATGAAAACATTAACGGTCAATTACATCCAAGTTCAATTAATGTGATCTGTTTGATATTAATTTGTGATGGATGACATGGTAGGTTTATGAATACATTTCATTAAAATAAATACAATTTCTTTCTGTATTAACTTGGAAATATATACCTGAACCTCTACCTTTTTTTTCCGTTATTTTTCTTATTACTACTATTGCTTATAATAAACAACGTTTGCTGTTGTGTTGGAATTTGTTTACACATAGCAGTGTAGGCCAAAAGATCAGGTCATAAACAACTGAAGAATAACAAATACTTGGAAGTAGAATATCCAAAAATGTTCAAGTAAGTATAACGCAAGTTAATACGCTAAAAACAGGGTTGAACACAATTAGATTGTTTTCAAGTTGTGCAAAATAAAATCACAGGATTTAGATAAAATCATTAAGAAGCTGCATAGCTGTACTTTCATTTTTAGTCTATGAATAATTTGTAGTTGCACCTGTTACATCTAATATTATCATGGCATACAAGCATATAGTTTATGATATATGTATGAATAAATATGTAACTATATAAATAATGGTAAAGTAAATAAATAATATCCTGACTATACTCCATATCACATTGGATAGAGATTTGTATCATGAAGAAAATTCGTCAGGGTTTGAAACAATCAGTTATAGATTAAGCATTTTGTGTCATTTTTTTACATTGGGAATTTGCCCAAATAGGTTTGCGTTGTCCAGATATCGATATAATTAAATTGGAATTTTGAATGATAATAAAAATGAATGTGCCTTTAATATTTACTATTTTATAATAGAATAGTTACAAATAAAAACGATTGAAAAGTTAATCTTTAATAAATATTGCACGATGATGATTTTAAGGACTTTGCCAATCTGTCAATCATATGTGCCAAATAAACTTTTACATCTCTTCATAACAGACAAATCTGAAAATACAAAATGCTAATACATATCATGCTTGACATTTTTTCTTTTTTTTTTCTTTTCTGTATACGTGTCCTGTGTGCTGAGGTAGAGGGAACTGCCCTCAACTGGGTGACAGCCAATCACAGCTGTCATAAACAAGTCACATTATTGAATTCAATCTAACCCATATTCATACTTAGGAGACACAAAGTCTCCACCGGCTAACCAAAAACAAGATAGAGTCAAATTGTTCCACCTAAGTACACAGTCCATCCATCAAGTGTGTGTATGGTTTGTGCTGTTCAGGGTTGTAGCAGGGCATGGCGCTTATCCTAGTATTTTTTACAGCGAGAGGGCAGACAATCCCCCACACTTTGTCGCCAGTCACTCACAGAACATTACTTTACAACAGGGACGTTGTATGGGAAATTATCACCTACTGTATGTAACCCACTACAACATACTGGTGACGGCCATTTGGTTGCAGGTGTGTCAGCCTCATAAATAGTTTGCCTGAGTCAAACCCATCTCTGAAAGAATGAACAAAACATAGTAAATGAAGGACAATCATTTAAGATACTGTTGTTTAGTGATGGGACTTTTGGCTCTTTCACCCCTGGGTGTCCAGGGATTTTTTCACTAACCTGGCCTTATTGGGACACAACTTGGGTGGAGCGTGAAAGGGTCTTAAAATAAATATATTTTTACTTTCAATCCCTCAAAATGATCAGTGGCATCAGCTGTATGTGCATGTGTACCGGTATATTTATACTTATACAATGTAACCTTTAGATATGAATTTAATCCGTTCTGGAGTGCATTTTGTATTTTAAATCATTCTTATAGTGAATCACATTTTACATGTAATATGCCTAATTTGTTCGAAGCTCGAAATAAACCCCATATTAAATATAATATTTTACCTTATTTTTCAAAAATCGCGATGTTCAGTAGATGTCAGGCAAATGACCGAAAAAAAATGGCTGTACACAAGAATTTTACTTCAACTTGAACTTAATTTGATTAAAAAAAAACAAAAAACAAACTGAAAACATTGAAACTTCAATTTTCATCGCATTTAAAAAAAAATGGCTGTAAACTCTGGCTTTAATTCCACTTGAACTTTAATTTAAAAATACACGGAAAACATTGAAACTTTAATTTTCATCATCTTTTTCTTTAAAAAATCAAAGACTATAAACAGTAGCTTTAAATCCACTTTAATTAAAAAACACACACACACACACACAAACACGAACACACAAAACATTGAAATTCTAATTTTTATCAGGTTTGATTAATGTAATAATGGATGCAAATGGACCGAAACTGGGGTTAACCCACTCCACAAAAAAAAAACGTACCCAGGATTTTACATCCACATCACCGGAAAGCTCTCTCTTAGCACTTCATAGGAAGTCTTGAACGTTAGCACGTTAGCTCGTAAGAGATGGTAGCTTTTCCCAGTTCGTAGCACAGAATGAATAAAAGAGCCCCTCTTAAATTTATCGGAGCACCGGGTGAAGCCTTGAAATCTCAAGATAGGCCTACTTGCTGCCATGTCCCTTCACCTGCGTTGTCTTTGGATCACGCACTCACAAGATTGCCAATAATGACGCTGGCCTGGAAAGTTGTACATTGTATTGTACACTGTACTGTACAAAACAACCACTGGGAGAGCAGGACAATGAATGTGAGGGATCCTGACCAATGAGGGAGCAGACTACTGGCGCAGCGGTATAGCGCGTTCAATGCGTGCGGGAATTTCAAGTTTTCTCTTGGAGCATTCGAGTTATCGCTCGTATATTGAATTTTTCTCTAATGAAGAAACAAAATTGTGGCCAATTTGGACTCATAAAGTGAATATCTTGTGTACAGAGTGTTCTTATTTCGAGGTTCCACTGTATATATTTCAAGGCTGTTTCGTTTCGAAGAATTTTCATTTTGTGAGAAAAACAAAAGGTTGACATTTATTCAATGCAGCAGATTTTCTTTAGTCCGAAGAATAAATGTGATTTATATAGGGGCTGTCAAGACCAAAAACGCTTAAAGTTCATTGGCTGTATCAGACAGGGACGTTTATAGCCCTTAGAATAAAAACAATGACTATAAGGGAAGGATGCATCTGATATTGTGAAATATGCATGACGGGTGATTCTAAACTGTCACATCAGTGCTGGACTCTCTTCGGTAGGATGATGGTTGCCTCTTGACAAAAATGAAAAAAAAAATGTTGGTATGTCTTTTAACAACGCTCACAACATTTTTTCGATAATGTGGTCAAGATGGTGGAAAGATGGATGGATGGATGGATGTAAATAGGTATTTCAGATCAACAAAGATTGATACCAAGTGATCTATTCAAAGCTTAAGGTATTAAATAAGTCTAAGAGGGTTCACGATCAATACGGGATATTATTAGCATGAATGCAGGCACAATATATACAGTGAGACCATTTCGTGGAAAACACAAAATGAGTAGTGTTAATCACTCCAATACAATTGTCACCCTATCCTCAAAATCTCTGAACTGAAATAAATACCATATGTATGACATGCACTGACTTTCTTACAACATCACTCATTGTGAACAGTGTATATTGTTGCACAGAGAACAGCATGTTAAATTTTATGGCAAAAGTAAACAAACAAACAAATAAATACATAAATACAAACATACACAAATAAATAAATAAATAAATTTGTAAGAAAAACACTTAATCTTGTCAGTTAAAAGTTTTTAACTTACACTAATGGTCTTGCGTCCATTCTCTCATTGGCTAATCTGAAATGCTTAGCGTGTCTTAAGGACCCAGCGATTTCAAACATGTCTGAATCAAAGACAGCACACACTGATGTCTTGCCAACTTCTAATCCATTATGGAAGAATGGCCTGGCAAAAAGCCACATCAAGTGCTACCTGAGCGTGTCTGAGGTTATGGGCTCTCTTGAGGCAGATGTCCCCCAGAAGGAATAAATAACCAATTAAATGGAAAATATGAAGTTAGGAGCATCAACCGAGTGTTTTGTGCAATACTGTATGCAATTATGTAGCTGAATTTAAAAAAAATATCTCTGTAATTTTACAGAGTACTGACAGTCTGTTTCCCAGGTTGAGGTGCTCCTCGACAGTAATGCAGACTGGAATGTTTTCGTGAGTAACGCTTGACATGAACAAAAACAACAAGCACAGTGTGTGGGTATGGAGGGGGTGTATGTATGTTCGTGTGTGTGTAGGGTGACTGGGTCAGTAAGTCATGGGACACTCTCTGATCTCTAGCAGTACCAGGATGTGACAGGGACTGCGAGGCAGCTTTTAGCCCCCCTGACCTCTTCTAATCTCCTGGGTCACCCAAAGGCCTGAATGCTCTGTTGTCTCCCTAGCCTATCAAGTGGCTTCACTTGGTTTGCATGTCCACAATTAACTGTTATTGCTTCAGTATTGGGATTTTGGTATCTACTATTGTTGAATGATGAGACAAAAAGTTATTGCCACTTTACTAAATGAATGAATATATTAAATTAAAAGAATTAACCTAGCTACCTGCCTACTTACTGTCTACTTGTACTCGGAAAAATACGGTAAATACTTTAAATAAGCCTCTTATTATATGTGGAATGATATCCAATTCCCAAATTATCAAACATTTGAAATGACAAAACTCCTTTAGTTTTCACCACACACCTTTGGACAGTATCTACTATTCATCTGATTGAATCCTGTAGAGGTAAGGCGCCTCAGTGCCTTTCTGCCAACATTCCACAGCCAGCCTAGCAGCCCAGCATCAACAGTTGTCCTACTGTTACCATAGCTAATTTAAACCAGTTAAGTCTGATTGCCACAGTGCAAAGTATGGTGCTGCAGGAACCACGTTGAATTTCTTATACAAGATTAACTTTTAAGTAGGATCTTTACATAGGATGGAATTCGTGAGTTGTTTACATGAAAACGATTGTTATTTTTAGATTTTACACAATACACACACACTGTGCCCGATCTCTAGGGAACAGTTATGTAAAAATGAGCGTACTTTCATTTTTGTGCCTGAGCAAATTTAGTTTACCAGGCTTGGGACATTGAAGTGCCCCAATGGCCTTTCCTGCAGCAAGCTGCCGTCCCCTCACCTACTGGACAATTTCATAATACTGTACAAAGTAGATTGTGCTCTAAATAAAAGCAGGCACAGCTTCATTTTCCCTCTGAGGTAAGTATGTTTGGCTATCAGCTAACGGCGCTGCTACGCCCCCGTTGCATTCAATAATTTGGTTAGAAAACGTAGACAAAATTTTAGACTCACTAAAATTGGTCTAACTTGTGGTGCAGGTGGTCTAACACAATTTTGATGGACTTGATTGAGGTGCAAGCAGACAGATTTGTACTAAACAGATTAAACAGCAATTGCTATTGCTATATACTTTAAAATGCTAAATATACTAGGCACTCTAAAGGTTACTTCTTCCGATAATGCTTGGCATCAGCACGTAATTCCTCTGGTTAATGGTTATGTTGTCAAAGAAAAAAAGAAGAATCATCATTATAAAATGCGTAAACTGAGGAAATTGTGCTTTCAAACTTTAGTGGCCACAAAAAGGTTGAATTTACAAAATGGGACACCATGGTAGTTTTTAATTGGCACACACTGCAAACATGGCGTTCCTTTGATTCCTTGGCCACTTGACATTTTAAGACTGACAATAGTCCGTGGTGTCCAAAAAGCCTTTAACAATTGTGCAACAGAGGCTACTGTTGCATTGTATGGCTCAAGGCCACACTAATTTGTTTAGAAGCAGAGATCAACACCTGTCTTAACAGTGGAATGTGGAGAGAGTGTTAAGAATGAAAGAACAGGGGGCAGCTTTTGTGCACTGGCCCTGCGGGCCCTTCAGAACAAGATGGATTACCCTGATGAGGAGCGGAGTGTGTTGCTTTTGACATCTGCCCTTCTTCATGACAAAGTCCACAGATGTGGAAGGTATTTTTATAGTGCGCTTTTTCTTACAAGTAAGTTGTTTACCCACTAACTTAGGACAGACATGACCAAGAGCACCTATGTACTCTGATGGAATGCGACATTTTCAGCTATCACTTATGTTTCCTCATAAATGATGACAAAGGTAGTATCTGATCTAAAAGAACAATGGCACTCATTTTTATCTGCCAAAGTATTACTGGCATAAGTACATCATAATTCCCCAAATATAAGACACACCTGTGTATAAGACATACCCTTAATTTTGGAGTCAAATCAAATTAAGTGAAGGATTCACAAAACTGTGTGCTTATATATGACTGATGTCGGGCCAGAATTTATTTCTTATTTTGGCGAATTTCATGTTTGGGAAAAGAAAAATCTATGCAGAGACGCCCTACGTGAGGCTATTATTTATTTATTTATTTTACAAATTATTGACCAATTTAAATGGTTGCATCTGAGTGTCTCAGTCACCATACAACAGATACGGCAACCAGCACATGCTGGAGCATGGCCCAGCCGAAGAAGGGATCAAGGTGGGAAAATGCTGGGACTCAGCCATTTGTGTGGTGCGGGTGATGAACGGTGTGGCCGAGCCCATCCAACACAAGATCATCTTGCACAATCTGGATGCGTGTCTGAGCATTCGGGTTGGGATTGGAGTTGATCCTCCAGCTTTTCTTTTGTTTGTATGCATGTATGAATCTATGTATGCAAGCACGTATGTATGTATGCATTTATGTATTTACGTATGTTTGTATGTATGTACTGTATGTATGTTTGTATGTATGTACAGTATGTAAGTATTTACAGTATGTATAAATGAATGCATGTATGTCATTTATCAACGATCACTATGTGCTATGGCATATGTGAGCATGTCACAGTTTTATCTTATGAGTTCTGTTGTGTAGTTATTGTTTTTTTTTCCATTCTTAAATGTTTTCTTTGCTACATTTAAGTATTGTGTGCGTGTAGATGATAGTGACACTCATAAGTATAGTAACTACTTTTGTGTTGTTAATGAAAAGGTGGCTAAATAACTACAAAGAACAGGAAATGCACTTTATTGTTTCAATAAACTGGGACTCTAAAGTACAGATAGTGATAACAGATACGAGAAGATGAACAGAAATGTGAGAAACCGGTGATGTCAAACCAGTGAGCTGATAACATTTTTTTTCGCTAAGAGCGTGAACATCAGCAGCAAGCAGAAGGGATGGGACCGACTCAAACAGGCCGCCTATTCACAAAGCCAAATTTCCTGCTCCTAAAGAGGCGCTATTGTCTCTCGTTAGGATGCATTCTGTCACACAGAGGGATCCTTTTGGAGATGTTTTTATTTGTTGGTCGCTTACGTGCCCTCTGTGATTTTAATTTGACTAAAATAATCACAGTGTAAGTCAAACATTTTTTTTTCAGTTTATGTTAGATGATTGACATGTCTACTTCATGTTTCTTGCTAAAATCTGTACTGCAGTTGCACATTGTCTTCATTTTTAATTACAATAAAATAATGTGTTTACTACAACATTCGCAAACTGTCTTCACCTTTAACTACATTTTTTTTCCCTTGACCTGAGATTTCAAAACTAGTAACCCATCAAATTTCTTAGTAAAGGGATAACATGATGAGGCGATTCTACAATACATCATATGGTTTGGGAAGTCATAGATGTCCTCTGAGGCAAACAAACCCTCCTTATAAAAGTGTCACACCCAAAATTTGCTTGACGCCCCAGTAAGAGGCACTCGCATTTTGGAGTTCCAGGTCTAACAAAACTTTTCTATCCTGCAAATACAACCAAAATTACATTAATATTATTTGTTTTATTATAACGTATGATGTATTTTTCGTTGTTTCATTACATTCATCTTTGTCCGCGGAAAAAGACAAGGAAAACAAAGTAATATTATCTCAAGTGTGTGATAACTTTGATCCTTGGAGAAAATTATTTTTTAAATATCTATGTCGCAGGTCATGCCAGTGCCAAAGTGCTCGTCTGTACAACCTCGACGCAGACAGAGGCTTCCCTTTGCACTGAATGAGTAAACAGCCCAAGGGTGCAATTACACATTTGCTTTTACTGCAACAACAAAGCAAGCTGTAGTAAAGCAATTTAATATTACAACTTCACATACCTTCAAAATCTGATAAAATCCCTTCGAGGTGGTCATTCACGGAGAGTGCCGACATCCTGTCTGAAGTAATGAAGACTCCGTGATGCCAACTCCAAGTCTGATGAATGAAGATGATGTTTCCTGTCTTCCAAAAATGAATTGCGGATACAGTGAGAAATCAAAACAAAGATGAGCTATTCGTGCTCAGATAGCTACTTGGCAGCAGTAATGTGCACTTTTGCAGCGGTCTCGTCCGTGTTGTGGCCACTTACTGGTAGTGTCCGAATGGGCTCCAAGAGCACTCAGTCGGTTACACTGTGGCCCGCCCCCCTTTGAGCCAACCCTCCAACACAGGCCACCTCAGCCCACCCCTCATCCTCCCCGACCCCCGGCTTGGCTGGACCCGAGGGGGACGTGTAGATAAGGGGGGATAGACGGATGGTGGGCGGAGACGCACACAACACCTGGAAAAATCCCTAAAAGTCAAATTTCTCTTTCTAACCCCTCACCCCACACCTCTCTCCCCAATGTTCTCCCCTGTGGCTACAAGTGGGACTGGATGCTTCAATGAAAGCCAGTAACTCCCTAATTGATGTATGCAAACCTTTTCAAATGGATTCAGGGGGTTAACACATGCGCACACACACACAAACACGCACACAAAATAAATGCAAAATTCCATCCTGCGATAATGTTTTTTTTTTTTATAAGGTGATGACAAAGTGAAAAAAATATTAATATCTTTCTGAAAACCATCCTAATAATAATAATAATGATAATAATGATAATAATAATAATAATAATAATAATAATAATAATAATAATAATAATAATAATAATAATAACCTAATGAATCTGGCGTGTTTAAGAGAGAGTGATAGAAAACATGCAGGATACTGGCCCTCAAGGACTGGAGTTTCACACCTATGACCTACAGGGTGCCAGTGGAAATTTGTCTACTATTTGTGGAAAAAGGAGAGGAGGACGCTGTCTGCAAGAAGAAAGAAAGGAGGAATACTAAGAGCTTAGTACTAAGAGTTAGGACCCTGAATGTGGGAACTATGAGAGGACAAATTAGAGAGTTGTTTGAAATGATGCAGAAAAGGAAGGTAGATGTGTGTTGATGAAACCAGGTGGGAAGGCAGCAAGGCTAGATGCCTGGGAGTGGGGTTCAAGTTGTTCCATTATGTTGTAGAAGGGAAGAGAAAGAGAAAGAAGAGTTATATCTAGAGTAATCAGTCTGAAACAGAAATAGAAGGTCCGATGTTCAATGTTTGTTAAAGGGTATGCCCCACAGGTAGGGGTGTGAATTGGAGGAGAAGGAATATTTCTGGTTGGACTTTGATGAAGTGATGCTAAACATCCGTAGATATGAGAGCATTGTTATTGGTGCAGCTTGCAATGAACATTTTGGCGCAGGAAACAGGTGATGAAAAGGTGATGGACAGGTTTAGTGTTCAGGAGAGGAACGCAGAAGGTCAGATGTCGGTTGACTTTGCAAAAAGGATGGAAATGCCTGTAGTGAATACTTTCTTCCAGAGGAGGCATGAACAATGGGTGACCTATTAGATTGGAGGTAGGAGTACACAGATAGACTTCATCGTATGTAGACAATACAGTCCCAAGGAGATCAGTTATTGGAAAGTAGCGATAGGTGAAAGTGTAGTTGGTGAAAAAGTAGCTAGACAATATTGGATGATGGTGTATAGGACAACTCTGAAAAGACGAAGTAGCCATAAATAACTAAATAAAGATTTAAAACCTGTCACTGGTGTCTGTTTGTCTGAACTTTTGAACCTTTCAAACTTCATTTGTACAAAAAAAATAAACATAAAGTGTCCTCTTTTGATCATAGATGAGCTGTTATAATAAAGAAATTACTCAATTATTAATAAATATTTATCTGCAAAAAAATAATCCATAAAATGTCAGCCCTGTTCTCAAAAAGAAATTATAAATAATTATTTTCCGCAGAAAAAGATTATACATAAGGTGTCCTTATTTGGGATTACAGTAGAGATCTTTTCACAAACAAATCATTAACTTAATTATTAATAAATATTAGTCCATGAAAAAGAATCAACTTAAAGTGTCAGATCTGCTCTCCAAAAGAAATAATTATTGATATTTACCCACAAAAAAGAATCAACACAAAGTTTTAGACCTCAAAAAGAAATAATTATGAATATTTAACCACACAAAATAATCAACATAAAGTGTCAGACCTGTTCTCAAAAAGAAATAATTATCAATAAATATTTGTCCACACAAAAAAAATTCAACTTAAAGAGTCCTCTTTTGGAGTCATAGCAGAGATCTGTTCACAAAAATAAATCATTAGTTAGGTAACGTGGGGTGGCATTTGAGTTGGGTCGAACTATTCTAGTCCAGGGTTTTAAAATAGTGAAATTGGGTTACATAACATAAAACATAAAATTTGTTTGATGAACTTATATTTTTCTGAAACATTTCATTCATTCAATAATTATTTGAAAGGATTTTGCATGTTTGTTTTATTTAAACTCCGGAGTAGCCCCTGGAGTTCCTTAAGTAACCCGCAAGGGTACCTGTACCCCCATTTGAGAATCACTGCTCCAGAGGTCTTGTAGAAGTAGCACTAGCATTTCTGAAAGGGTTTTTAACAAGATCTTCATGTGAGGATGCCTGAGCAATGGAGAAGTGTTTTGGTGCCCGTTTTTATGAACAAGGGGGATGTGCAGAGTTGTGGAAGAAAGTTGATGGGCCATACAATGAAGTTATGAGAATGAGTATGTATGGATGTAGAAGACTAAGGGCAGAAGTAAGCATTTGTGAGCAGCAGTATGGTTTCATGCCAAAAAAAAAGCACTGCAGATGCAGTATTTGCTTTGAGGGTGCTGATAGAGATTTTGGGGGTCCCTTGATTCAAACTTGTTTAAAGATGCTCAAAGTTGGCAGCATGCTTCAAGATCTCTGCTAATATTTCTTCTAAATTTGTATTTTCATGGTTATTTAATGTTCATTGTATGTCATGTGAACCTGATTTCTTCCTCTACTGTTTGTGGCATTCATGTGTTCATTTCTTCTACAAAATGTCACATTGACCACATTTTTGAAGACTTTTTCCATGAGTATTTGGGAACATTTAGGTTGTTTTTGTTTTCAATCCACAATGCTGTGGTCTTTTAGAAGGAAAAGAGCACAACACATTCTTTTTTTTTTTTAATTGAAAAAAGCTAACTCTCCCCCTCCCTTTATTTCAAACCACATACACATGCACACGGACACAAAAACATGCACGCGGACACACTTAAACACTCCTGCTAGACTGAAGGTCGGGGGCTCTCATTACTCCTATGGCTCTGAAATAGGCAGGATTAATGTCACACTTGTTTTTCATAATCAGTTGAAAGGCTGCTGTTTGTGTATGTGTGGCGGAGGGAAACAAAAGTAATCCTAACTTCAAAAGTGAATTTTAAAATATAAGAGTAAAAGCGATGCATGGTTAAGAAAGGGATGCACTTAACTGTCATTGTAATTCAACATGTGTGATTGTTGTGTGTTCTGGACTCTTATTTCTTCATCATTGCTTAATTGGTCTGTTTCCTGTGATATCCTTCGTCGTTCGACAAGTTGCATGTGTGTGTGTGTGTGCGTGTGTGCGTGCGTGTACGTGTGTGTGTGTGTGTGTGTGTGTGTGTGTGTGTGTGTGTGTGTGTGTGTGTGTGTGTGTGTTTCTGTGTGTGTGTGTGGGCTTGTTCACTACTGGCCTGGAGGAATTGGTGTCTGATGTCTGCTGAGAAATGTAAGGGTGAATTGTAAGGGCTTAAGAATTCAGGCACCGCATTCCACAGTAACTTTGATGGACAGGTTGCTCTTTATTACAGAGAGTTTTGTATTATCTTTTTTTTTTCCCACCAAATGTTGCTTTGTGACTTGTCATCATCTAACTTGTTGCACATTTCCTAGTCGTGCTATCTATAAAGATTTATGTACTTTATTACACAGGAACATTTAGTTACATATAAACACACAATATATATACAGAGTACGGATATTTAACGATAAACCACCACCTTTTTGCAAAGAGCTCGTTAGCCGGTCCACGGGGCTTTTGTGCAATTTTGTTGACTTTCTATACAATAAAACTGAAATGATTACCGAAGGTTTATGCTATGTTATTACTTCTATAGGATGATGTGATGACATGAGTAGAAACTTCCGTAATTCCTCAAATATAAGACGCACCTGTGTATAGGACTAATTTTATGGTCAAATTCTGGTATTTTCAATGTTACAGTGAATTAGAGGCACCAACAGTTTGGCAACAAAATAAAAACTATAGCAAAACAGAATAAATCTCATCTTCCTAAACGCATCATATTTTCTTGCTGTCATATTTATTTGTTGCGCGCCAAGTTAAGTGTGTTTCAGATTTCCCACATTTTGAGAGGTCAGTGAACGCGTCACCAAGGTAAGTTGAATGCACTCTAAGTGATTGTTTTCTTTTTCTTCGCAATGCGGTTTGAGTTAATCAACAAGATGATGATTGTGTCTTTACGACAAAAGAACACAATTAATAAATGAGACCAATGAATACCTGTGTGTGTTCTCTAATTGTAACAACCTAAGCTAAGACGACCTGCTTTAGCTTCTAAGAGCTAACTGACTTCCGCCCTCTAGCTTGTCCTGGTAAGGTAATTATAATAAGTAAGAATACGACCGATATAAAAATGTTAATCTGTTTGTCAAAACTCAGTTTATGTTTCTGACGGATCCTCGAATGGGGTATAACATTTTATAATATAATATAATATTACTATACTTACTATACTGTACTATACTATACTATACTATACTATACTATACTATACTATACTATACTATACTATACTATAATAGTACAATACATACTATAATAGTACAATACTTGCTGTATTGCCTTGAAAGAAGCTAAAGGTAGTGCATGGTTGCCTGCAAAAATGATATCTCAACCATGTTGATATTTAGTCTGCTACAATTTAGTAGTCAAAACAGGCACTGACCATTCGGAAAGATTTTTCTCCATTTAATTAAAGTAATATTCAAAAATATTACAGTATTTTGTTAATTTTATATGGAAATGTAAGGATGAATTGTATATGTTGATTTTATAAAGGAAATTTCATCAAAGGTAGTCTTGTGTGCATTTTGATAATTTTGATAATTTTGATGAATTTTTGTTCACACACACTAATGATGCGTTTATTTATTATTTCATTATTTTAGTTAAACAGTCACACTGTGAGCTTACCCTCATTACTAGTAAGTGCTGTCATGGTAAAAGATTATAAATTATTGCAAAGTGCAGATGGAAAATGACCTAAGGCAGGGGATACCTCTCTCTTTCTCTCTCTCTCTCTCTCTCTCTCTCTCTCTCTCTCTCTCTCTCTCTCTTTCTCTCTCTCTCTCTCTCGCTCTCTCTCACACACTCACACTTACACACACGCACACACACTCACGCACGCACACACACGCACACACATTTGTTCCTAAATTGATGGAAACAAACAAACAAACAAAAACAAAAAACAAAAAGAGGTGATGTAGCCTGGGGTTCAATGATTAAGGACTCAAGGAATCCTAATTTTCATGAAACACTCCTGTAAACAACTTAACTTTTGGACTGAATTACATCAAAAGAGGTCTCCCAAACACTAAGCTGACTGTGGCATGTGTTTGCTTGCCAGCACATCAATCAAAAGTGACAGCTTCGATAAAATGACCAAAATTCTATTAAAAAAAAGTGTCATTAGGTAATCAAATGATTCATTAATTAATTAAAAGTGCCATTAATCAAATAAAACATTGAATTAATTAATGAAGCTTTTATTTAATTAAAAACACATTTAATTAATTAATTACGCATTCATTTAATTAATTACACATTTAATTAATTAATTAATTAAACATGCATTTATTTAACTAATTACACATTTAATTTATGATACTGTTGTTATAATAAATGCATCAATCATTCTGCTCTTCAAACCAAGGCGTCTCCTAACACCTGATTGGTTACCCTACTCCAGGGTAACCAATCAGGTGTTAGGACCCACTCATCAAATTTTGACGAGCGAGAGTGACAGACGAACCAAATGCATGATACGCTAGAACAGTGTGTCGTCAATTAAATACATGTTTCATTGATTAATTAAATGCGTGTTTAATGAAATAAAAGTTTCATTAATTAATTAAATGTTTTGATTTAATTAAAGACACGACTGATTAATTCATTAAACATTTATTTATTTAATGACACTTTTATTTACTTATTGAATGGCACATTTATTTATTGAAATTTGGCACTTTCGGTCCTCCATATTGTTAGGTCAGAATTCCTCAATCAAATGTTCAAATTATAGTGGCTCAACCTGTTTTGTTGTTTGTTTGTTTTTTCAACTATTGCAGTAAAAAAATTTATGTACGTTTCACACATTCTCGTTATTCTTTATATCGGAAGGCGCTCTCAATTTCATTGTATACCTGTGTGTAATGACAATATGGGCATACTATTCTATTCTATTTGCTCTTGTGCTGTTTACTTGATTCTGCATGTAAGAAGATGTCACCATGAAAATAAAGTGGCGGCCTATGGACAAAATGCAAAACATGTCCAATCACTGATATGAATAAATAAATCCAAAACGTCTCTGTGACCACGCACGCGATCTCATTCCCAAATCCGTGACTCCGTCGCCTCCTTGTGGCTGAGCGGTATCTCTGAAATGATGGCGATTACTAATCAGTAAATTAACGTTTTTTTCTTTTTCTGTAGTTGGGTCACGAAGTGTCCAAAATTAATGTTAATTAATTAATTAATTAAGAGTACTCGTCATGGTGTTTATTTTATATTGGCCCAATGCATTTGTTGATGGGATTTACATCTGACAGACAAAGGTTTTTTGTTGTTGGTTTCCCCCTCTGCCATTACAGTTTGTCACAGTCGTTTTAGTACATTCTCGGACCAGAATTGAATTTCTCTAAATTGTTTGTTCGGTGTGCACATTATTCTTATACTTGTGCACACCAAAAATCAGTTTCTCATTTGTATGCACACGTTGCAAATGCTTTGCACGACTAAATGATTATGTGTAGGTCCCTTCTGATTCCTACACCATCAGTTGTGTACGCTGTGTTTATTGAAATGTGTTAAAAGCGTCGAATTGTTCTAAACCCCACAGCATTTTGGTACATCATGTCGGTCTTCGCATGTAAAGGGATTGAACGAGTTGTTGTAATGTGTCTAAGTTGCTTGAATACAGCCCAGCCTTTTTTTTCCTTTCTTTAATCAATGGAACCCAAGTTGTTCAACTCAACGCAGCGATTGGGGGGATCAAAACATCAAAATAAATGGTTGTTACTGTATTTTTTTTTTAAACATTTTGTGATCTTCCTAATTTTGAGGGTGCAATTATTCACTTTTGAGGTGATAGAGGACCCTTTAAAATGAGCACAACTTTTACCACCAAATTTAACGTTCTAAATTTGACCGGCAAGAGCAGTATACTGTATATATAATCTTCAGATGTGAAATGCTCCGCTGTAAATTAATTGCAGTGACGTCTGCTTTTCTATGCTGTAGCTATGGCCTCAAATTAGTAGAAGATCCCTTCTGACCTACTCATAATAATGTGCAGTTCTGAAAATCCCCTTGCTGTGCACAACCATTTCAAGTTTGGCAGAGGAACCCATTAGTGGCTATGGTTGGCTCAAGGGCTATCGGGTCAATCATTAAGTACACTGACATTTCGTAAAGGACAGCCAAAGCCAGGATGGTCCATTTTTTTTACTGACAAGCTCCATTTTTGTATTTTTTAATCATGAATATATTAGCTTTTATTTTCAATTTTATCAATTTGTTTAAGAGAAATTAGTAAACAACTAACGATTGACAAATGAGCAACATGGCAATGCTATGGTCACATGATGCTCAGAAGGAACCGGACATTTTTTTTCCCTCTCGTTGAACCATTGTAACTTATGTAAAAAAACTGGGGAACACTCAGCCCCAAAATGTATATTGTATCTCTGCTGCTGCCCTATTCAAAATGGATTCAAAATATCGCATTGTTTAGCTCACAGGTGTCGAACTCTGGTCCTGGAGGGACCGATTCAAATGATTAAGATAATTTAGAAGCTTCTGCAGAGCTTTCAAATGATTCAATCATTTGAATCATCGAGTGCAAGGTATTCTGAATACAACTCTCGTTTGCACCACTATGACCTCGCGAGACATAAATAATAAGAATAAATAATATAAAAATATTTATTTTTAATAATTGAATACTTATTTCGTAATGGGAATCTACTTCAGCATTCGTGTGTGCACCAAGACCAAGGGCTTTTCAATTTTAACTGCAGTGCTTGGTTCTGCCAGCTGAGGTCCCTAGCTGGTATAGAAGCTTCCCAAAAGGACAAGAAAGTGGCCCAAATGTTCCCAAAAAGCTTCATTTGTACATCACTACAAATTAAGACAATATTCAGTGCATATGGATTTTGTTGGGAACTACTGACTTTTTGATAACTGAATGTGAAAAACCAAGCCAGGAACCATTACAATGTTTGCCTTCTGCATAAAGTGACGTTTTGACTGTATGACTCCTCCAACCCAAAACCTCTGTTATGTGCACTAACATCTTCATTTTGTCTGCTTACTGACCTTTGCCCAACCAATTCACTAGGAAGAGACCTCACGCTACGATTTGGTCAAAGCATAATATTAAATCGAAAAGGGCTGAAATTCTATTTTACAAGGTCAGGTGGCAATGACCTGAAATGGCTCTTGCCTGAACTGCTGACGGGTATGTGAACATTAAATCAGTTCATGATGTCTTTTTCATCAGGTATGGACTTCTATGTCTGTCTGAATACTGTTTGAAACCTTTAACATTGTGAGAGCATTTAGTTTCGACTGCATGTCCACATATGCTAAAAAGTGGAAGTAACTGATGGAGTCTGAGCCAATATTACGAGGCCATTACTATAACTTTAACTATAACTTTTTTTAGAACATTTGGGAATTTAGTAGTATTTAGCCTTCAAAAACAAACAAAAAAAAATGTTTCAGGGCTTACCAGGTCACTGTGTGGCCAAAGGTGGAATCCATCCACCCATTTTCTATAGCTGCTTTTCTTCACTAGGGTTGCTGGCTTGCTGGTGCCTACCTCAGCTGTCTACGGGCAGTAGGTGGGGGAGCGCCTGAACTGGTTGCCAGCCAGTTGCAGGGCACATAGGGCAAAATAGCCATTCATGCACCCTAGGAGCAGTTTAGAGTGTCCAATACACCTTCCATGCATGTTTTTGGAGTATGGGAGGAAGCCAGTGTCTGGAGAGAACCCATGAGGGGAACATACAAACCAAAGGTGGAATCTTGCTCGGTTATTGCTCCTTTTGGTGCCATAAATCTTGTTGTGGCTTTCTGTCTATCTGTTCAATGGGCACTCCTACAAGACGCGGGCACTCCGGGCAGAGGTTGTAACTCACTCCCGTTCAAATGTTGAAATCCATTCCTCATTGATGCCTGTGCTTGTAGGAGTGGCTGACTGGATTGACTGGCCACTCAGGTCGAGAACAGTATTACTTTTTATGTATTTATTTATTTGTCTGTTTTTTATTTTTGCAGAGGAACCACAGCCAAAACATGGATACGAGAAGGAATAACAGTATGGTTACTGTATATACTGTATTGTTATGACCCATGGGTCATATGTAGTTTTTGTATGTGTTCTGCTGTGTTCTCCTATGTTTGTGTGTATGTGTGTGTTTGAATGCCTTTTGGTTGGAGTGTGTCAATTGTGTGCAGGTGGTGTCGTCCCATTGGCTGCCTCTCCTGATTTGTCGCCCTATTTAAGCAGCCCACGGACCAAACTCTGTCTCTCTCCGGTCATCCCACCGCCAGAAAACGCCACCTCAGAAATTGTTAGATAGTGTGCATCTGTGTTGCTCGCTGTGTTTGTAAGAATCTGTAGATTGAGCAGTAGTAGGAGGGAGACGCTGTTTTGGTTTAACTCTTTTTTTTTCCTGTTTTTGCGTTAGGTAGTTAGTGAGCCAATTGTCATTCGTTTCCTTTTTGTTTGGCTAGTTAGTTAGGGATTCAGAAGATCTTTTGTTTATTATTTTGTTTGTTTGCTCTCCCTCCGAAGATAATAAAAGCCGCTGTTTTTTGTTCAACAACTTTAATTTCACGGGCCTTTTCTGGTGGTGAGGGTACGGACGGGGGAGCACACACTTTATATCCCAGTTCCCCTAGGCTGGGTGTAACATATTGGGGGCTCGTCCATTTTTTTCGGTTCGTCTTTGGTTGAGTATCGTGTGTTCGTGTTGTCTCTGCTTGTTTGTAGGCAGTTTTTTCTTTTGTGGTGGTGGCGGGTATGGAGTTTACGGTTACAGTATATACTTTATATGGTTTAATAATTTAAGATTTAATCAAATATGTGTATTGCAGTAGTTCAACATCCAAGGAGTGCCCGTGTCATCTGCACTTACAGTTCATCCGTCTTTCTAGCATTCAGGGAACCTTCACACCGCATCTCTCCACAATTTAGCCTTTTTTTTTTTCTAATTAAAGAAATGCACTGATGGTGCAATAGGGGAGGCGCGAAGTAGCGTGGGATCCCTGTATTCATGTAAAAATAAGCCCATAGGCAGATGAAACTGAAATCAAGTTTGGGGACGTGCATGGTGGTATTGTCAGAGGTATGATATACTTCCTTGAGCCTGTCTACTGTGATTTATTTTATGGCCGCAAAGTATAAGTAATGGGTCTTCATTCTGTCTGTAAAACACGCGCACATGTACACTTCTGTGCATTTGCACAAATTAAACCTGGCACAGGATCATCCATTCCAGCAATGTCACACTGTTCTCTCTCTCTGCCAGACTTATTAATGTTTTATGGTAGCAGATTGCAAATCTCTTCCTTGTCACTGGGTCACATGTTTTACCTGGGTCACTCTTAATGAAGTTTTGCTTTAAAATTCAGCCAGTCGATTTTATTGTCATATGTCACTGGCCAAGTTTTGCATTGCAGCTCTGTTCATATTGTAGAAAAGTGTTTGCTTCCCCTAGGATCTAAAGCGTTCTCTACATATAACCGCCTATTTAAATTTATATAGTCTCCCACATTCTGTCCAATCAGTAAGAACTCCCGCCTCTGACGTGTCCAATCAGAAAGAACTTCTGCCTCTGATGTCATCCGTATCTTTAGCGGGAAAAAGAGACGTAAATTACGAGTTCAAGCTGGTTACACGCAACCATGAAACCGGAGACTTGGGCAAATCTCCACTTTGCCTGAAGGTTATGAAAGATTCGGTTTTGTTAAAAAAAAAAAAAGCCCCACCATGTAATGGCAAGTAGGGCAAAACAGAGACATTTACTGCCAGTTTGCAAGAACCCTGGCTACTGCAACTGAGGTTGACAACAGACAGGGCTTTAAAAAAGTAAAAAAAGTTCATATAATTTCTGGCCAACAGTCATAATAAATCATCTGGATTAGAAAACGTATGTAGATTACTCTGAACCACAGGATGGATTTTCATAAAAGGAAGCATTAATTTGGTGCATAACACATTTTTTATACAAAAGTTAATTAAAAATTAAAAGTGAATTAAACATTAAAAAAAGTGATGTATGACAACAGTGATTTTCAAATTGGGGTACGTGTAACACTTAGGGTACAGGGAGGCTCTTCAGAAGTTGAGATTTTAAAAATAATTTAATGTTTTTGATTGCCATGACAGAACGAGTACATTTTTTTCTTTTCAAATCAAGAGCAGGTTAGTTGGAACATCAATCTAGATATTGCAGAATTATATTCTAGTGACAGTGTTTTTTTTTTTTTACTTTGCCCTCCTGCACCAAACCCCCCCCCCATAAATTCATCATTGTAGTACATCTTTTTGTCAACAAATGGTGCTATTTGCTCACATGTGGTTTCCTCAGAACTTGTGTTCCTTGTGCACGCTTGCTTGCCAGCGAAGTGCCAGAAATCAAACATTTTTGTACAGATTGGTTGAGTAGAGTGACCTGGATTGGCCGGCAAGCAGTTGAGGCTGTCCCCCGCCTACTGCAATTAGACAGCTGGGATAGTCAGCAGCAAGCCAGTGACCTTAGTGAGGATAAGCAGCTATAGAAAATGGGCAGAAGGTGTTTGATCCACAAAACCTTTTGCTTCTTAGTCACTGTAAGAAAATGTTGATATCATTTCATAAATATATTATCTGTAATGGAAGGATATGGAACTTTCCAATATACTGTATTTTTGTTTTTTAAATACTGTTTATCAGAATTGCAGGTTCTGAAGCAAGTGTACTGTTCGTACTGCCATGTTTGCAAACGTTGTTCTAACTTGGAGCACTGATTGTGAATTTCGGGGTAAGTTAACAACATAAGTGGAGAACATTTGAAAAAAACAAACAAAAAAACATTATGTTTTTTATTTTCTATTTGGAAGTAATGTGCAATGTTTTCTCACCTTCACCTTCATTTTGTTAAGTTTTGTACAGATGCAGCTTGTTCTTAGCCACACAAATAAAGCAGATGTTTTACACAACCTATATTCTAGAGTTGCTGGATAAAATATGACAAGAAATACATTAACCTGTTAACCTGTACATTTTTGCTGTATGGGAAAACACACATTTGCCAATTATGGTACCATCGGGTCAGCACCAATTATCAAGAAACGGTGAATCAAACAAGTTCCCCGCACACCAGCCTCCATTTTGTTTGTTTTTTTCGTCACGAACAAAGTGAGCGTTTTGATATAAAAGTGATATAAAAGTGAAAGTAAATATGCAAATTACTGGATTTTATTTAATGGTTTTAAAAATAATTATTTTAAATGTTTTGCAAGAGTAGCAATTTTAAACCATTAATAAGAAATATTGTAAGGATTGGAAGTATATATTTTTTTATATAAGATATATTTTATTACAGAATCAAAGTCTATAGAAATGTGTAATAAGTATATACAGGTATTTACAATATACTGCATTTAAGAAATAATATTAATAGTATTTAAAGTATTTTAATTGCAATGTACAAGTTAAAAACTGTCTAACATAAATTTTGAATTTAATAATTCATGGGATTATTTTTCAGGAATTTGCCTATAAAATATATGGTGTAAGGTTTTTTGTATTTGTAAGGCCACAGAATCTTGGAGGTTGATAGAACTGGAACTAGCATTACAAATGTAGTTACGGAGTTTAATAAATCATCCATGGTTGGCCAGCACGGTTTTATTTTTATTTTTTTTTCCATTCAAAAATGCTTTTTGGTGGTTTGCGGGTATTTGGTTGAAAAATATTTCACAGGGGTTACATGATTCAGCCTTGAAAAAAAGGCTGAGAAACCTAAATATTACAGTGGTGCTTTAAAAAAAAAATCCCCTATTGTTGTTGCCAGAAGGAATTGAGGGGATTTTTTTTTTCGGGGGGCATTCAAGTTAGTGAATTAGATGCGTGCATAAACTATAACCTAATTGAAAACAGTATAAACTACACAGGGCTCACAATGGTGCAGTTCCACATTTGTATTACAGCCTTGTAGAGGTCTGCATGACCCTCCGTAGATGCGCTGGGCGATTGCAGGCACAGACACACATCTCTTCCTGGGCAGATGAGGCTGACAGCCTCCAGACACCTCGAAAGGGGAGAAGCCAATAACTGAGATGGTTAGCAAATTTTTCGCTGGCTAGATGGGAGAGCTGCCGGCTGCTGTCAGATCAAATGTTAGAGGCAATTCCAGGGACTCAAATATAATTCATAATCAATATCTCAGGGGTTTCAATAGCATTCTGAAACTTTGTATTGTATTGGAGAAGTAGTCAACACATTTCTGATATAATGGTTCAGAATATGTTGCTCTGGACTAAAGGGACAAATTGGAACATGTAAACGCTCATGCGATTTAAAGTCACAGATTTCTTTGATTACGCTGAGCGATTCTTGTTTTGCAATGTTCATTTACAGATCACTTTTTCCATGTGAAAATATCATTTTTTGTGTTGCTAGTAACTGATAATTACCTGGAAAATTTAGCAGGTCACAAGATCAGGCACACTTAAAAAAGACAGATCAAAATCCATGATCCTTTTTTGAGTGATTTAACATGCCACTATTGTGAGACTAAAAAAACAGACAGTAAAAAAACAAGAATGTTTGAGGATACGAACTGCTAATATGTTAAACCAAAGACGCAAATTGAACTAGTCTAAAATAATCTTTTTTTCATATACATTGATCGCTTACTACTTCACGACTCGCCTAGCGTGCCCTCGGTGCATCGCAGATTTTTTGGGAGGACAAAAAAAAAAAAAAGCTATATTGCGGAGAGATGTGCTGTGACAGTTTCCTGCATGCCAGACAGACGAGGTAACTATAAATGCACCTGCCACAGAACTACTGGAACTACTGCAATACACATATTTACTTAAACCTCAAATTGTGAAACCTTATACAGTTACTGAACACCTATTTCCATCCTTTGAAGTCTCGCCGCAGCCGTGATCATATTTGTGGCGCCCGGAAGTAGAATTAAAGTGAAAGCTGCAGATAAGCAAAAATGATAACAATGACAGTTTACACTCGAAATACCCTTTTATTATAAAAGAAATCTGGAAAACTGATTTCCATTGGTCTGGTGAATGTCTTTGCTCCTCTCCCTCAGGTCTATCCAACAGCCTGTGTGTTTCATGAGTGACGCGGGACATCTAAGAGGCGGGACATGGGGCAGGAGTAGAATAAAACACTTGCCCTCATTGGTCGATGGTCACGTCGGGAGCCAGTCATGTGTCTTATAGAAGAGCCAAGCTCCCTCTTGAAATCCAGTTTGAGTGTCCTGCGAGACAGTCAGACTGCTCTCGACTGAAGTCACACCGTCCTTCCTCACTATAAAATGTAATATCAACAACGGCCAGTGGTGGCGCCAAAAAACAAAAAACAAGCCAAACCAAGAACACATGAATGAACGGTTATAGGATAAACTAAATCATTTCAAAACATCATTACAGTGGAACCTCGGGTTACGGCGTCCCTGGCTTGCATTTTTTTTCATGTTACGATGTGGAATACTGAGTTTTTGAGTCCCCTCTTTAAGGTATTTATCCTGCTTTAGGATTAACATCAACCACTGTCATGACCTGTGGAGTTGGTTGTGTTTTGTTGTTTGCCTCCTTCTTGAGGCATTTTTAGGTAATTGCTCTTATCTTCTGTTGGCGTTAAACTGCCTACACTGCAACTGCCTTCACCACAATGCTAGTCTGCTATTGGTCGGCATCTTGATTCCCTAAGATACTGGTCTACTATTGGTCAGCGTGATGAGGTCACGAAAATGCTGGTCTGCTATTAGTCGGTGCATGGAGTCACAAAAATGGCTGCCTAAAGACCATCACGTGTGAGAGTGCTTTCAATATCGTATTTATTTAGCATTTTAGTGCTTAATTCAAACTTGAATTCTTTGAGTCCCAAGATTGCTAGAGATGTTAAAGAGAGAAGTAAGAATGATGATTTATATGGAAACAAAGCTGGAGACAATCAAGAAATACAAAGAAAGCTAAGATAGCCTAGCCTAGGCTACCCTTACTAGGTAATGTGGCCATAACAAGCGTCACTCAAAGGTAAATAAATCCTTTATATATTTTTTATTTCAGATGTTTAGTTGTATGCATGTATATTTTATATAAGTAGCACTTACTATACTGTTCCATCCATCCATTTTCTATTTTGATACAGATTGTTAATATGTATATACAAATTTGATTGTATTTGATTGGTTTTACACACATTAGCTAATTGACATAGGCTTGGATTACCCGCCACACAGCGAATTCGCGTTACGATCCCAACCACGGAATGGATTAATCTCATAGGGGCCCACTATATTTTGAATGTGGCCCATGCGGCCCAGTACCAATTGATCCAGTACTAGGCTGCGGACCAGCGTTTGGGGACCTCTGTTTTAGATAACTACCTCTCTCAGAGATGCTAAATACAACACAAATAACATTTTATTATGCTAACCTTTGTCAAATTCAGAGCTTGGCAAAATGACGAACGGAACGCTCACCTTCAGCGATTGCTTCTGCAATTTTGGTGAGTGCTTTGTGATAGGAAGCTTCGTAAACATACAATGGGCTGAGAAGGACAGTTTGTACAGACCCCGATCGACTTCAGTCAGTGTTTAGTCCGTGTATTTTTTTTTTCACACACTCATATTGTAAAGGAAATGCGGAAAATGCACAAGCGCTTTCTGAGGGTGGGTGTTCAGTCAGTGACGCCTCACTTTTCTCACTGTTCATAGGTGAAAAATGAAGAGATTCAATTTTGAAGAATTTTCTAACCTGAAACGTTTACTGAACTCCAAAATTCAAGTGAACGAATGATTGGTTAGCAATGCTAGTTAATTTTTTTTTTTTTTTTTTCGCCATGCATAAATTAATCCAAATCAACTTTATTAATCATGAAGGATCTGGAATATTTTTCAGCATGTGATCAAAATGGCTACTGTATATGTGCGATGTGATTGATTGACTGGAGACCAGTCCCGGGTGTCGTCTGCCTTTCAGGTTGTTCACAAATGCCATCAATCTTTTTCATCTGCGCTTGTAATCTTGGACCGGAGTGGGGCTTTATGTACTGCTACTTAACTTGGAGTCTTGGTCTTTGATCCCTAGTGAATGTTCAGGTCCAGGTTAGAGCTACACACCAAAGCGCACAATCATTTTGACCAGACAGACGACATGAGACGCCTCTCTGATGAACTAATGGAAAAAGATACAGATAAGGCGACATGGGCCTCAGGCAGTCGAAAGAGATTCACTCTCTCAGTACAACCCAGCAGATGTTATGATGGCAACAGTTTGACCCTGGAAAACACTTCTTCCATTTTCATTACAGTGGAATCTCTGAGGTTGAACACCATCTGCTCTGGGATGCTCTTTGACTGGTGATTTGTTGTGATTTCACACATATTGTCCTCTGTTGGAATTGTAGTTAGTAATTAATCATTTAAATTCCCTCAACAGTTGGGAGAACTATAACGTCAGTTTATTGCGCATACTGTATTTTCCTTGCCATTTCTCTGTGTAAAACACAGGTGTCAAACTCAAGGCCCAGGGACCAGATCCGGCCCGCCACATCAATTTTTGTGGCCCGCGAGATCCTGATCAAACTTCAAGTTTCTGGTTAAAATACTAAATTTGCAAGTTGTCCTCAACATTTAAAAATTTGGGGGTAAAAATAACAAGCATTTTGTTTCCCCATTATCTCTTTTGAACAGTTTTTACCAGGCTCTTATTTCAAAACTAGTTAGAAGTGTGACAAACATACCTAAAATTGATTTGATTTCACAATCATACCGGCTCTCTGACAAAAATTATAACTACAATGTGGCCCCTGATAAATATGAGTTAGACACCCCTGGTGTAAAAGATATTTTTAACAAGTAGAACTTTTTAACAAGTAGTTTGCGAGCACAGCTTCATTCACCTCCCTTTTTGGTCCCCTGTATACCAATATGGAATTTTTCCTTTAATCTAATAAAAAGAATTGGGATTTAACATGTTTTTTTTTTTCAGATTTGTTCATAAAATACATATTTTGTATAGGACACATAGGAGAAAATAAAATAAATATACTGTATACAATAAAATGCAACTAATCCAGGGGTAGGAAATTGGCCCGATCAAAAATTTGTGGTTGTACAATTCTTTGCAAGGAGTGCAGTCAAGTGAGAAGAATTGCAACAAAATAAAATGGTGCTGTAGTGTCTCATTTTGGACACTGGGTGACACCAACATAATGATATACAAGTTCACAAACAAGAAGTCATGATGTCACATCTAAATACTGTGCTAACTCCTGTGGAAGTAAATACTGTACTGTATAGTCAATTGAAAGAGAAATGTAAGACTGATTATTTGTAATACCACATGAATTAAAGCTGAATGTCTGATAATGGCCCAGTTGGTGAACCCCGTCCATTGTGAATCTCTTTAGGGCAATCGAAGGATTTCATCTGCGCCGTGTAGTAGTGCGACGAAGCTACATGCTATTGCTAATGTGAACGCTACTGATGTGCTCTGCATTCTATCACTGAAGTGGTTAGCGAGCCATTTTACTCACGCGTGGCAACTGGTCAAATCTGCTTTTATGATGCAGTGCTCATCTGGGCATCCCTTGGAAAGTAAGAATTTTTGTGTAGGCTAATCAATTGTTCTTTGCGGTTAATGGGGACTGAAAACCCCCGAAAAAATAAATAAATTGCAAAGTAGCACCTCCCCTCTCCACAGGAATTTTTATGCATCTGTATGTGGGTACTAGAATTTTTTAATAGTGAAAAGTATTTATACTTCGAAATTATTAAGGCGGATATTACGCAGAATGCAAATTTACTTAAGTCTTAAAATATTAACCCTTATACTGTAACTGTACTGCTATCCCTCCCCATTTCCATTGTGGTGTTCTGTTCTATCTCCCCCTGATGGGGCTCTCCTGTATTGCAGGATGGTTTGGTCAATGCATGAGGGGCGAAAACACCGGCTGCGGACCTGTTTGCAATCTTCATTACCCACTGTTTAAACGCAGCTAACATTGGATTATTCTCTGGACTACAGTAAAATTATCCGCACCTTCCACTTCCTGACGCTGCTAATGGTAACTGTGGCTCTCCGTGACACTATAGCCAAAGGTATTGTAAGGGAAGTGATAACAGTAGAGTTACTGTATAAGGTTTAATAATTTAAGATTTAAGTAAATGTGTACTGCAGTAATATTTGTCTAAAATGTGTCAAGTTTAAATACTTTTCACATTCATAAAATTCAAGTACCCACATAACACATGCATGAAAATTTGTGGGTGAGGGGTGAAACACTACTTTGCGGTTTTTCTCTTATCACGGCGGGAGGGGTTCCGTTCACCACGAAAACTGAGGGATTACTGTATTTATATGAATATGATTTCTTAGTTTTCTGTTTTTAACTAATTAATTTAAAAAAATGTCCCAAAAAACTTTTTCAAATTGTCAAAATTGGTTGTTGTGCATATAAATTTTAGATGAGAGTTGAATTTATTACAGTTCGGAATGATGCTATGAGATGATAACATGTGGAAAAAGTCAAGTGCTGTGAAAATTTTCCAGATGCACTGTACGTTGGTAATAACCATAACTTGTCTCAGCCAATTTCCATGAGAATTACATTTTTGTCAGTCAAAATATGTGCTAATGTACTAGATATGAAAAAGAATGTTCAAAAATATTCTCACCTATTATTAGATTCAGGCCATTACATACATGGCTTTGATTTTCCCAGGTTGGACAATCTGCACTTTTCCCTATCTATGGCACACTTGCTACATTGTTCCTGGGTACATTGCTATGCTGTGCAATGGTGTATTTTGAATAATTTTATAGACATTCGTAATCTAATGCAAATTACTATTCTTCAGGGTTTGGCTATAATAGAGTAAATTAACTTGCATATTAGGAATCGTGTCCACGTATTTGATTGGATGACTGAATAAAATACAGATATATACTGTATTTTGTCCCGTAGCCGACCCGGCTCCCCGCTAGATTCGATGATTTATTTTGAAGGTCTAACAATGTCGTTTCCGGTATTGCGCCCTCAGTGCAGCTTGCTAACTTTACTGTCACAGGCAGTTAACAAGCAGTGGAGCAAAATTAAGACGCGGAGAGCGCGCATGTCTTACCGGTAGCATCTTCCTCATCGAGGAGGATCCAGAGGTGCGCAGCCAGGTCAGCGAAGCGGGAATCGACAGCACACTAGAAGGTTTGCTCATGTTGTTGATTTTTTCTTTTTTTAATTATTACACCTCACTGTCATATTTCTCAACTCGGGAGTGAGCGTGCTCCTGTCGGTCTCCCTGTTTTCTGAGGTCGCGGGTCTTTTATTGCTTTGTTGATATCTGAACTATGTGTTGTGTTTGAATGCATTTTGATGGCCTTATGAAACCAAAGAGTGATTTCAAGTATTTGAAAATAACTTAATTGCCGTTGACGATGCCTGTTAATTGGCCCCTTGTGTATGGCGTTATATTTGTGCCACAATTACGCACGCGCGGAAAAAAAAATTGAGCGGAGAAAATCAAACTGAGCGAGCGAAAACAGATTTTGAGAGCAAGAAAAAAACTATTGAGCGCGTAATGATAAGAGTTTGAGCGCGCGCCGATGGAGTTTGAACACAGAAAAAGAAATTGCTCGCTCAACATTCCTTTTTGCTCGCTCGCAATAGCATTCTCCCGCTCAACATCTCGCTCTCGCTCGCGATACTCCTCCCTCCCTCGCTCAACATCGCGTTTGCTCAACATCGAGCTCTCGCTCGCTCGAGTCGTCCTCTGCGCTCGCTCAGTTCTGTTCACGCGTTACGTTTGTGCCACAAAACCAGCCAATCAGAGCTTGTAAAAGCACATTGATTGACAGCTTTGTATCCAATGAGATTGCTTGTTGTGTTCACCCGGAACGAGCAAACGAGAGTGCGTCACATCGACGTAGGCGGGAGGGGTGGGCTTATATTATTAAAGTACAAAAACTAACAAGGTATTTCTGTCAAATGATACAATACAGTAATAATAATAATATTAAAAGTAATTCTCCAGCCCAAGTCCGTGTTGACGCACACTCGTTTGCCCTTTTCGGGTGAACACAGGGCAAACGAGAGTGCGTCAACGGATAGCGTACAAGCAATCTCATTGGATACTAAGCTGTGTCAATCAAAGTGCTTTTACAAGCTCTGATTGGCTGGTTTTGTGGCACAAACGTAACGCGTGAACAGAACTGAGCGAGCGCAGAGGACGACTCGAGCGAGCGAGAGCTCGATGTTGAGCAAACGCGATGTTGAGCGAGGGAGAGAGGAGTATCGTGAGCGAGAGCGAGATGTTGAGCGAGAGAGGGCTATCCCGAGCGAGCAAAGAGGAATTTTGAGCGAGCAATTTCTTTTTCTGTGTTCAAACTCCATCGGCGCGCGCTCAAACTCTTATCATTACGCGCTCAATAGTTTTTTTCTTGCTCTCAAAATCTGTTTTCGCTCGCTCAGTTTGATTTTCTCCGCTCAATTTTTTTTTCCGCGCGTGCGTAATTGTGGCACAAATATAACGCCATACTTGTGGACCTCAGCTGGAACTCACTATGTGTGCGTAATAATTGCGTGTTTTCACTGCGTCAAGCCGGCTCGCAAAAACAAACGTTCACCATTATTATAGTTCATATATGGAAATTCCAAATATTTTTTCGAAGGTCCTATAAACCTTTTTATGCTTCTCCTTTTTGGTATCAGTGTTGGGCAAGTTACGTGGACACTGTAATTCATTATGTATTACTTATTACTGTCATTTCAAAGTAATTAGTTACATGACAATATTACTGTTGTTCAAATATATGGCATTACACTACTATTGCATTCTTTTTGTATTACTCTCACCACCATAACATGACATATGGATTTGCCATTCTAAATGTAGCTCATTACGCTCATTACACATCCTGTGGAAGGTTGGATCAAGCATCATTCTATCTGTATTGTATTGTGAACCTGTAAAGACAAAATGCAATGTATTGTTTTGTATTGTAATCACTTTATTACTTAGCTTCACAGCCTAGTGATGCATTGTTTATGCGTTAGGCAGACACAGTTAGTGCAGTCCACAATTTCAATGTTAAAACTCAAATTTAATTTCAGTCGGCTCGGGTATGGACAGACGTTTCAAAAATAGATAATTTCGGTGGGGCTAATGTTAGCAACCAGCTTATATATATCATCGTTATTGTGTTTAGCATACTGTTTACCAATTGTTTTTGTATGCTTCATCTTGATATGCATTGACCAGAACTATTTATAGACTATTATTAATAGCAATTGAACAGTGAAAATTAGTGTTCGCTTACCTTGTCAATATTGCTAGCTACGACAGGGATCTCGCTGACAAGGTTTCGAAATGCTGGCCATATTCACTCTGGAAAGCGGCAGCATATCTTCTACGTACGACATACTCCGCCACAAGTCTCCTAACCTCTTGAGTGAGTGAGAGAATGATCATTTTGCCAGCTTTGTTCTATACCACTCTCAATCCTCCACTTGTTTTATTTTTACTGACTTTACATTACTATGACTCTGCTCTCAATGGTTTGTCAAATTACTAGTGCTATTTAGTGAAGTGGGCTGCTCTTTACTTGTGGTGCACAAAGTGCACCTAACTATTCTATTCTTCTTGTCTTTAGCTGTGACAAACTGAAAGTAATGGGTGTATGTGCATCTTGTATAAGTATTGTCCATATTCAACCTGTGGTCTGCTGCTGCCGCACTCACCTCTGCTGTCCTAGATACTAATAACGAAGTAAATGTTTTGCCCGTGACTTTTCTCCTCTGATCTCATTGGGTTTTTTGTGAATTTGGGTAAAAAAAACACCACTTTCGGGTTGAAAATGCATTGCAATGCATTGTGTTACTCTCATTTGTACCAAGTAAAATACTGTATTACTATTTTTTGTAATGTATTACTCCCAACACATTTTAGTATATATATTTTGGAAACATACAATGGACCTCCGGGTTACAGCGTCTCTGGCTTACATTTTTTTTTTATGTTGCGATATGGAATTCTGAGTTTTTCCGTCCCCTCTTTAAGGTATTTTTCCTGCTTTGGAACAAAAACAACTGTCATGACTTTAGGGGGTTGTTTTGACTCCATCTGCAGGCGTTTTTAGGTAATTGCACTTATTTTTTGTCCCTGTCAACGCCTCAATGCAACGCGTCATTACAATGCTGGTCTGCTATTGGTCGGCATCTCCACACGGAGATGCTGGTCTGCTATTGGTCGGCCTCACTCGTTTCAAAATGGCAGAATGGTAAAGATTTGTTCTTTCATGAGTGGTTACAAAACCATATTTATAGTGCATTCTACTGCTTAATTCAAACTTGAATGGTTTAGCCATGGGTCCCAAGATTGCTTGTGTAGTTAGAGAGAGAAGTAAGAAGATGATTTATATGGAAATGAAGCTGGACATAATCAAGAAATACGACGCTAGCCTAGCCTAGGCTACCCTTACTAGGGAATGTGGGCATAACAAGCGCCACTCAAATCAGTCCCATGGGACACCCGTATTCATAATAGCAATTCTGCCTCCGAGTGAATTATTTACGATTTACGTTGATTATCGGGCTGTGTGGTGCCAAACACACATTTTCTCCGTTTCTGTAGACTTGGCCTACTCGGTGCGAAATCTCTCCTCCTCAACTTTGGGACCAAAACTAAAAGTCATAGATAAGGTCGGCGTGCATTTACTCTTGCACGATATCTTGCATGATATCTATTATCATGAGGCCTATTGCAAGTCATGTTTATCTGTTCAGGTGGGGTTGGTGCTGAGAGCGCAGAATAAGTAAGGAATGCTTCAAAATGCATCAATGAAGGGAAATAACACTTTGGGGGTATTTAGGTTGAGAAATCAACTTTGTAATATGGTTAAACCCCCATGATATGGCCTTACATTTATAAGCTTACATTTCATCTCCTGAGGCATCATCTCTGAAGTTAGCTTGTTTTATTGTTGCTTCTTGTGTGTATATCTGTATGTGTGTGTTTGTGAGTGTGTGTATATGTGTGTGTGTGTTTTATGAGGTCATATTACCGCAACAGGAAATTTGATGTAAGATTTAGTGTCACAAGATTCACCTTTTGGTGTTGCTTATTACAAGAGAGTTTATTGGTATTTTATCATGTATATTATATCTCAAACGAGTTTGGCACAAAATGAAAAATGAATGAAAATGAAAATGCTTTGATTGTTCAACAATTTTATTTATTCATTTTTTTGCATTTGACGTAATACAAATAGAATACCTCAAGTCACTTCAATTATGTGCTTGCGTGCATTGTTGGACGGGGGTAGGACCAATCGTGATGATCTTTTCATCTCAAGGTTAACAGCATTCATAGTAGGTTTTATTTTCATCCCACAGCATAACGTGTGTGACGATTTATTTGTCACTGTGCAATTGTGTCATCATTAGATAACAGTGCATAAAATGACTACATTGTGAAGTAATGAAAACAGTGCGTTATTTACATTTTATATTTTGAATTACATTATTAAAGGACATTATTAGATGCAGAAAATTTCATGAATAAATCCAATAATATACCATCTTTGGTGGGAGGTTCTCTGTTCACATGAGAACACAACAGAGGAGAATCATCCTCAAACATTACAATATCTACATTACATTAAATACACAATAATACAATGTTATTCACTATATAACATACAAGGCATTTGACATGTTCTCTACTAAATCCCGGTTCACTGTACTGTCAATCTCCATGGGAGGAGGTTCTTGGATATAAAAAAAGGAGAATTTAACCGTTCGTATGCTTTAGTGCAGGCATTCTCAAACTTTTGGAAGTCAGGGTCCCTTTTAGAAAGCAAATTTTCCAAGGATCCCCACATTGGAAATGTTTGCAGAAACAAAACAAAACAAAAAAATCATTTAGGCCAAACATAAGTCCCCTAGTATTTGTTACTTTCCAGCTAGACTGAAGTTTAGAAAATAAAAATTGCAAATTGCACGCCTCCTTATAACAAACTGGGTCAATTTCCCCCAAACAGGTTGCTACCAATTATTTAGTCAAAACAGCTTTATAAAACAAAATGACGTTTTAGCTTTGCTGACTTCATCGCCTCGTTAGCAAGCAATTGTAGACAAAAAACTCATATTGACTAATCTAAAAATTATTACATTTATAAAAATATCTGAAACTGGTTGAATTGTTTGCTTTATTGAAGAGTCATGAATATTTCACAATTAAATATAAAATATTATGAAATCAACACAAATATCTATCTATCTATCTATCTATCTATCTATCTATCTATCTATCTATCTATCTATCTATCTATCTATCTATCTATCTATCTATCTATCTATCTATCTATCTATCTATACATTTTTCTATTATATTTATATTTTTCATTTTGATAAAAAATGACCCCACTTTGAGAACCACTACTTTAGTGCATGCATTAAACTAAAAGTAAAAATAGACTCACTACAGAAATAGATCCTGGTATTGACGATAAACAGTTTTGTGAGAATAACAGTTTCAGATTATGGAAGAACAGTCAGCAGTGTCCAGATCCCATGCTGCGAACATTGTAAATCACACAGCCGTTTGTAAGTAAGTTTTCTGTTTGATTTTGTGGTGTTATATTTTTTACTTTTTTCTCTGTGCATCCATCCACGCATCCATCCATCCATCCATCCATCCATCCATTATCTATAATGGTGTCTATCCCAGCTGACTTCGGGCACTAGGCGGGGGACACCCTGAACTGGTTGCCAGTCAATTGCAGGGCACAGAGACGAACAACCATTCAAGCAACCAATCACACTTAAGTTTAGTATGTCCAATATGCCATGTGTGTTTTTGGAGCGTGGGATTAAGCAGCAGTGCCTGGAGAGAACTCGCGTGGGCTCGGGAAGTACATGCAAACTCCACACAGGAAGGCCGGAGCCAACGGGATTTAAACTCGGGTCCCTTAACTGTGAGGTGGATGTGCTAACCAGTGGGCTAATGAGCTGCCGTTAAAATAAAACGAAACAAAAATAAAGTGCATCTGTATCATTGAAAAAAGGAAGAATAAGCTTCAATGTCAATTCACAAGAAATCGCAGTACAAAAATATGTGGAAAAACTGTTGCACAAATGAAAAAGATTAATATTTGTCAGGGGTGGCAAGGTGAAACAGTGGTTAGCACGTCTGCCTCACAGTTAAAGGGACCCGGTTCAAAACCACTTTGCTCCGGCCTTCCTATGTGAAGTTTGCGTGTTCTCCCTGAGCCCGCATGGGATCTCTTTGCACACTCCAGCTTCCTCCCACAGCCCAAAAATATGCATGGCAGATGTAATAGACACACTAAAAAAATGCCCTTAAGTGTGTTTGGGAGTGTGAGTGTTTGTGTGTCTGTGTGCCCTGCAATTGGCTGGCAACCAGTTGAGGGTATCCCCAGCCTATAGCCCAAAAACGACGACCCTAGTGAGGATAGGTGTCGATAGAAACTAGATAGATGAGAAATTTCTTGTGTAGTTCTTTGTTGACCTTTGCAATCACAAATGTATTTATTTACTTTAATCATTTTTTTGAGGGTGGTCATCTGCTTTCTAGTCAGAACACTTTTCTTTTTCTCTTCATTTCCGGCCTGTCGTGTTAGTTGTCATTTTTTTGTATGCTGCCAAGGCCACCCTAGTAATATTTTCTTCCTTGTTCCCACCGCTCTGAGAAGCATTGTCGTCTTGAGTCACCCTTCAAAAAGCATTGGCCTGCATGGCTCATTCATTTTTATGAGACCCCTGGCCTGTTATGAAGCATATCGCTGGTATAGGGCGAATTTTTCATCTCCAAGATTCTCAATTTTCAGGAGACCTCAAATAGGGACATTGTTCAACTATCCCCATTGTATCCTGAAAGAGAGCAAGCCCTTTTCACCACTTTAATTTGGGCAATCATTTGTATTGTTGTGGTTAAGATTAGTGCTGGGCGATATAGATGATGGAAAGGTTGAAAATGCTTATTGTGTCATTTCTTTCCTATCATCTCTATCGTCATTTACACTTTTTAAACAATGATTTTTGTAATGTATGCATTATTAGAACAGCAATATCTATCATGCTCTTTGACAAGAAGTTCTCAGGATGGCTTACTTCGTCATATAGTTTTCTGCTGTTTGGGTTCTCTCAAGCAAACCAGAAAATGGCAGAGTAAAATAACTGTTAAAATAATATTAAAAATAACAGGGTGTGCCAAAAATTGATTCACATTAGAATTGGGATTTTCCTTTACTATGATTTAAAGCAATGAAAAACGTCCTTAAATCGATATTAAACATCAAACAGAAATCGATACACTTCTTGTCAGCCTCTTTACTGCCGCACCATGATCAAGTTTGCATGCTGCAGGACACACAAAAACAAATTGAGGAAATTCAATTCTTATTTTTTATTGTAAAAGCTGTTGAGTTTACAGCCACCTCAAAAATGCTATGCTATTTTCGTGGAAAATGGCTTTTTCCTGACAAATTAAAACTTGAAATGACCAAGGCAGGATAGGATAGACATACAGTATTTAACGGGAAGTATCTAATTGGGATGGGAGGAGATCTGTTATTTTGCTTTGCTATTTTTGTTAAAGGTTTTTGGGCCAGAAGAGCAATGAATAGACGGGAAGTAGCAGATGCCTGTCGTCCACTCCATTATGGTAAATCGCAAAAAAAATCAGCCAAACGTTGTGAGAAGACAAGTCCATACTTCAAAATAAACTGCATTTTAAATATTAATATTACGGTGTTTTTTTATTTTATTTATTTTTTTCTGATTGACATACGGCATACCGTAACAACACTGTTTGCAGGTAAGAATGTACATTATGTACCTAATTATTACAAAGAGAAAAGCAAAACTGAGAAGGGGTGATGAAAAAAGACAGATAAGTCTTTTGAGATAAGAAGTGAAAATATGAAAATCACCAAAATGTGATTGACACCAGCAATATAAATATTGGATTTTCAACACTTAACCTCATGATACGTAGCATGAAAAGAGGGGTGGGCACAAATATACATCCGTTCATTATCTGTAGCTGCTTATCCTCACTAGGGTCATTGGCTTGCTGGTGCCTATCCCCGGAGTCTTCATGCAGTAGGCGGGGGATAAACTGGATCGATTACCAGCCAATCGCAGGGCACACCACACAGAGGGGAACAATCATTCACGCACCCAATCACACCAAAGGATAATTTAGTATAAATTAGGGCTCGAGGAGAACATGTAAACTCCATATAAGAAGACCAGAGCAAGCTGGATTTGAACTCAGGTCTCTGAACTCTTTGGAGGAAGTGCTAACCACTCTTCCACCAAGCGGCTCCTGGAAGAAATAATCTTGACCTCACAATTTGGACAAGTGGCTTATTAAGAATCTTCTAAGTGAAATTGGGGACATAAAGATGAAGTTCAGATGACTTCAATTTTCCATATTCTGGCCCTCCGATGGTGATTCTTCTCCATGTACTTGTTTAGACTTTTGTTGTTGTTGTTTTTTGGGTCATTCCAGAATTTAAAGACATTTGGGCTTCAAAATTCTTGTCGTGTTCAGTCAGGTCATTTCATTTTTTAAAAATTTTTTTTGGTGAAGTTTCAGTTCTATTCAGTTGTTGGTTCGTGTTGTGTTTCCCCCCGCGTCTGTCGTTAGTATGATTTTGGCAACCTGTCTGTGTTTCCCTGCTCCGCGTGTGTCCACCTATCAGATTCCCCTGCTTCGTGTGCCGGTCCAGCTGTTTTGTGTCCTTTATGTTCTTTATGCCCCAGTGTGTCCCCAGTTAGCTGTAGGGTCATTATCTCATATCATGTTGTTTTGCGGTCACTCTGTTCGTGTCTACAAGCTTCCCCAAGTTAGTTCCTACCTACCTGTCTCCATTCCCTGCTGCCTCTCATGAGTTTATTTCTGTTTTCGAGTTCTTTTTGTTGTTGTTACTTTGGATAGTTTTATTCCTGTTGATTCCTGCCTCAGTGTGAATTAAACCTTCTTTGTTTGAGCCACATTCCTCTCAGTTTCCTGCATTTTTGGGTCCCTCTCCTTCCACACCTCCATTCGCCATGCCCTGTTGTAACAATCCTTGAAAAATAATGTTCTTCATTAATAAGTAATAAACTATCAAAGCCTAGATTATTTTAGCCTTACAAATCAATGGCACATTTTTATTGTATGATTTAAGAAATAAATTACTCTAATCAGAGTAACAGGGCTGGAAATCTGCACTAATTTTAGCTTTCGCTCAGGAATAGAAACTTTCCGTTTAACTAGGCTGAAACGGCTGACCCAGAGGACAAACTTACTTTTCTGAATAAGAAATAAAAAATAAAAAAAACTAACTTAAAAATAACAAAAATATAGAAGATAGTTTTGCTCCACTGATCCTTTTGGAAAACTGTTTGATGTCAGGTCCAACATTTCTATGTGATTCATCTGCATTTTTCTTCTACCATGCAAAAAATGTTACAGTAACAGGATTGCATACATGATGTGGGACGCACGTTCCAGGAATAATAATTATTTGAAATGTTATGTTTTTTAAAACAAATATTCCTACAGTTGCAAGAAACAGCAATGAAACAATAACATAAAAAATGAAATTTTAATTCCATTTGAACTGTTTCATTTGAGATTCAATTTGGTCATTACAGGTGTGGGACAAGAAACAAAGGTCATTTTGGGGGGGAACTCCAGACTTCAATATTTTTAAAAATATTTTCAAGCATTCTTTTATCTTAGTTTTTTATTTATTTATTTATTTTTAAGATTCGGTCTTAGGACAAGTAAATTTACTCTAAAAATTTAGTCTAAATTCCTCAGAGGTGTGAATGTGACTTTCAATATTGCTTTGTCTATATTTATCCTGCTGGGATAAACTCCAGCTCAACTGTGACAAGTGGTACGGGAAGTGAACGGCTAGATGCCGTTCCATCCAATCCAATTGTTTTCATAAGAAGCCGGTAAAGGTCAGAGACTAGCTCTTGTTGCTTTTTTTTTTGGCAGATGATGAAAGTAGTGTTGCTTTTCTTTTTCAAAGAAATCGCTAAAAAAAATGTGAAAACCCATAGCAATAAAATGTATTCAAGCAAATCGTGATAGTTTTTAGTGCCAGTGTTAAAAATCATAATGGTTCTCCATATTCAAACACCATTTTGTGAATTAGAATATTGATTTTAATCATAATAATCATGAACCTGGTGCTTTGTGCTGCATATGAGGATTCCATTTGGGGAAATAAAGTGAGGTGAAATCAATACGGCCTAATTAAAGCAAGTATGGAGAGAGCTCTCTTGCATGGCAGGCATCTTTCATGTGATAAATATGCAAAAAAGCAGAGAAGCATCTGCTGTTTGGCTCGCAACAATCTGCCTGTCATGTAGGTAGGGACCATCTATTGATTGCCTCATGAAAGTCCAAAGAGCCTTTTGCATGCCGACAGGCTGCCAGCACCAATTCAGCAGCAACCAGGCCCGTGGAGAGCGATTACCAGCCAATGTTCTACAATGGTTGACTTAATATTGGAGGGATGTGGAAAATCTTGTTCATCTGCATATACATTCATTGCAATTAGGGGGAAATGATTAGAATCATAGTGACAGCAAGTTGGTGGTAAACAACACGGGTAAGGACTAACATCTATAGCAGGGGTCACCAACGTGGTGCTCATGTGCACCAGGTGACCCCTGAAAGCTCACATGAGTAGCTGGCAGGCCAGTTCTGCAAATAGCTTACAAGAGATAGAACATTGGTGATTATCTAGAAATTATACAAAGAATTATACATGTATTACACAAGAAGTAGCTCTCAGTTTGAAAAAGGTTGGTGACCCCTGATCTATAGAGTGTGTAGGCTAGCATTAATGCATTCATTTATATTGCTTAGCTAAAAATATACTAAAACAGAATTATTTCTTCAATCGCTGTTTCATGTGACCACTACGACTTAAAGTCTGAATTTGCGTCAAGCAGCTTTTTGATTTTCTTTTCAATCAGGAATTCGTATAGTTCTATCTTCTCAATTTAATGTAAGATATTATTGTTATTATATTTTATTTTCATTTATATTAATTTATACTAATGTGTATATATATATATATATATATATATATATATATATATATATATATATATATATATATATATATATATATATATATATATAGTGGGCCCCTGGTTTACGAACTCCCTCTTTTACGAACTTTTCAACTTACGAGCGTGGACCGCGGCGTTTTTTGTCCCCCTCTCACGCACAAACCTTTCGTCTTACGAACAATCCGACATGCCGGTCAAAGTGTATATTTTTTGGCTTTGCTGCAACAACGAAATCAACTGTAACGGTAACGCCGATATGCTATTGCTCTTACAATGTCACAGTCTCTGTCTCAGTCACGGTGTCAGTCACGGAGATGCCGATATGCTATTGGTCGATTAAGGTCACAGTCCCTGTCTCACTCACGGAGATGCAGATATGCTATTGGCCGGCGTCACGTCAATCACAGAAATGCCGATATGCTATTGGCCGAACGCCTTTATCTAGCTTGATGGCACAGCTGGTGGGGATGGAAGGGAGGAGAGAAAAGGAGTGAAAGACGGAAGGAAGGAATGTTGTGAAGACTTTGCAAACTTTATCTCTTAGACATAGCTTCTAAAATTGCTAGTGGCAGTAAAGGAAGAAGTAAGAGGATGATGACAATAGAAACCAAGCAGGAGATAATAAAAAAATACGAAGGAGGCGCACGCATAGTTAACCTTGCTCGTGAGTATGACCGTAACCGCTCGGCAATCTTCTAAGGGCAAGACTTTCTTTGCCAGGGGACGGACCTCGGTCGACAACAAAATGGAGAGGCTTCTTCTATTATGGATTAAAGAGAAGGAAATCGCCGGTGATATGTTCTAGTTTGAGAAAAGTTCTTGTTTAAGAAAATAAATAAATTCTGCGGGTTGGTCTCTGCTCCCCTCCGCCTCCACCCAGCTCAAGTCACGTCGCCCCAAAGGTAAATGTCATTTTTCCGTATATTTATGTTATTTAATTTAACTGTACAGTAGATTATGTTACTAATTTTTAATATGTGAATAAAGTCGTGATGTTTTTACCTAAGGTTTTTGCACGCGTTGCACGCATTCACTAATTAACACAGGATTGGATTGCCTGTCATACGAGCAATTCGAGTTACGAGCGTAGCCGCTGAACGGATTAAGTTCGTAACACGGGGGCCCACTGTGTATATATATATATATATATATATATATATATATATATATATATATATATATATATATATATATATATATACACACATATATATATATATATATATATATATATATATATATATATATATATATATATATATATATATACATACAGTGGTACCTCGGTACTCGACCATAATCCGTTCTGAGGTGGTGGTCGAGCACCGATTTGTTCGAACACCGAAAGCAATTTTCCCATAAGAAATAATGGAAAGTATGTGTGCACAAGTAAATGTGCACAAGCAGTACACGATAAAGATAAAGATAAAGATAAATAAAGCATTATAAACCATTTTGTATAATTTACTTACGTTTTGGAGAGTGTTTGATGGCATACAGGAATGGATGTGGAGAGGACGGGAGGGAGTTACTCCTTCCATGATGACGCTAGCTAACTGCGACGCGAGGTACACTCGTACACCGCGTTCATATTTTGCTATAATTTCCTTCTTCGGTTCAATAGTGGTCCTCATTGTTTTCCTCTTTGCCTTCCCCTTATCACTGTCTTTCTTTGGACCCATTATTAAGGGCTAGAGCAACACGAACAAGTTTAAATCCGGGAAGAAATACTCGAACAAACGTCTTACTCCGCTGGTGGTCTGAGTTGAACTGGCGCTTACCCGCTGGCCGAGAAGGGCCGAGGAGCGCGTTCGGGTCGGCTCGGCTCGGCTCGGCTCGGCTCGGCTCGGCTAGGCTCGGCTAGTCGAGAACCGAAAATCTGATCGAGGTCCGATGCATTACCTACTTGATTTTTTTGGTCGAGCACCGATTTGGTCGAGTATAGAGGCGTTCGAGGACCGAGGTACCACTGTATATATATATATATATATATATATATATATATATATATATATATATATATATATATATATATATATATATATATGTATATATGTGTATATATATATATATATATATATATATATATATATATATATATATATATATATATATATATATATATATATATATATATATAATATTAAAACCATTATATTATAGGATCTGTGTCCCAGCTGCTTGTTGTATACAGTTTGCAGTTTTTGTCTGATTACTGCGCCAGTTGTGCCCTATTTTTCTTAAGAAATGCGGAAAAAAATTCCGCTAACTTCTTGTGCTCAGTGAATGAGTGAGGAACACTCAGTCTTTGTATTTACAATATAATGGTTCACTCCTTTTGGCTTGGCAAGCCATTCCTGCACAGAAAAGATTTAAATTGCCATCACATATCGATTAATTTTGTGTCCTGAGCAGAATGGTCCACTTGTGTCTATAACAATAGGTGTCTGGAAATGTGAATTCATTTTTCACAATAAAAAGACCATAGTCATATTGAGAAAATATATTGTGATATTTAGATTGCAGTTGACTCAGATGATTCAGGGAAGAGCTATTAAGAAATTAAATTAATGTTTTCTTTTTTAGTCCATCTGAATGTCCCAATGTGATGGCTTATGGCATATTGGTGCGCTCCAGTCACAGTGCTATGTAACTTGATGTTTGCAGGAACTGGGACATGCTGTCTTATACTTATTCAAGATAGCCCAAACATGCTCGGTGAGTTTTGTTTTAAGCTTTCAGGAGTTGTTTACACATCTAGGGGTGTGCCTAAACAAAACTTTTTCATTTCTGATATGATATCAATAGTTTAGGCCAGATACTGAAAATGCTCAAATAGGGCAGCGGTGTCAGAGTCATGGACAGTGGGCCAAAGGAAAAACCTACAACCCGAGGGCCGGGCTGATCGACTGTTCATTAATAAAAAAATTAAAAAGACCACACAATATAGTAAACCTACCGTGTGAGGCCATGTATGCGCAGGCGTAGATGCAAATGCTGAAACTAATGTTGCAACAATAAAACAATTTGAAGTTTTGGTTTAGTTTTTTGACACAGCTAAATATCAATTTGTAGAAAAGCCCTAAAAGTCATCTTCATGACTATCTGACACGCCAAATAGATCCTCCCTTAAAATCCCGGAGGTCCGCTCCTTCCTGCTGGTCATTTGAGCAAACATCCTTGTCATTTTTCCACGAGTATCTTCGGGTCCTCCAATTTGTTTGAAATGAGCGTCTCCAAAAATGCTTTACCCCAGTGGCGACTGTAGTGAGATCAGAACGTGTATCGGTTGCTCTTTGCTGTGTTTCTCCCCCTAACAGCTGACATCCACGCGCGCCATGCCACTGGTCTCGCATTTTTGTCCTGAACTGACAAGTCAATCAGTCTTTTCCTTTTCATAATGGGTCAAATTATCCACGCAGCCTCAGAGAAGCAGAACCAGTCGCTTTTGGGTTCATCTAATCAATCAGCACAGGAGAAGATAATCATGTCTGTGTGGAGTGTTTTTTCTTTGTAAAGATGTAGATCATGTTCTTTTTCCTTTTTGCAATGGAATTGACCATGGCACACGGCAGCGGAGCAGATATTTCAAGTCCTGCGTAATGTTGGTGAACTGCTGTGCACGACACAGCACGGGGTTATTGTCCAACTTTTATTTTGACATTTTTGATGGGTATCTGAAAGTTTACTTTTTCTGGGATGCTAGCCAATAGCTTCAGTTGAATAAAAAAATGAAGCCGCCTCCTGCTCGGGCACATCACCATTGAATTGTGGGAAATGTATTAGTGTTGTGTGTAAACTGCCTTCAAGCCTCAGTCTGCCCACGGACCACCTCTATTAATAAATCATTATCATCCCAGAGGACATAAAAAACCTTCGTGTAAGAAGGATCTAGACTGAGGGCCATGACTTTGACATATGTGCAATAGGGCATCAGCAGGAATGATACAATCTTTTTGTTAGTTTGAAATGCTCAAAGAGACTTAATGAAGTCATACCATTTAATAGTGGTGGGTTAGGGTTAGAGTTATGATTAGATTATAGATCAGAAGGCCTATCAATAGAATCACAGATCAATCTTTTTTTTTTTTTTAAAATGAACCCCCCCCCCCAAAAAAAAAGTAGCATTATTGGCCGTGCATAAATACAGTTTGTGAAAAATGTTTAGGAAAATCCTCCGCTCGTTTCGTTCCCATGCCCAGTGATTTCCTAACTGTAGTATGGAGGTATAACAGTCTGTTTTGTGGCAAAACGTTTTTCTTTCTTTTTTTTTTATTTTTTCAAAGACAGAAAACATACCCCTGATGGGATGTGGGCTGCCGAAAAAGTATATCTTTTATGGAGGAAAAAGATTTGGGCACCCCTGCTTTTGCCTGCAGTGTGACTTGGTCCTGAAGCCTTCAAGTGCAACGCGCACATATTTATTTTTCAATACCAATCTTTGAATCATGTGCAGCATAAACAGTGGCGCTTGAAATATACAGATCAAGCTCACAGTTTATCTGGTGCTTCACTACTTACTATTCAAAGAAACAAAAAGTCAGGAACAGTCACCACACAGCTTCACAGGCATATGGTTGTTTTGATCACTTGGGCTCTGCATGCCTGATAGGGATGCTGCTGGATAGAATCGCAGGAGTGCCATCAAAAATGAACTACTTGTATATGTGTGCGATTATCCTAGATTTTAAATGTCAACCAATACATTCTTGTGCTTTTTTTTTCTATTGATATTGGACCAATATCAATATCAGAGTCCCACATCCATATACTGTGCATTTTTATGTGAAACCATGAGGTAATGGCCATGGATGTAAATGGGCCTTGGGTTCTCATCATTGTATCGCTGACATTCATTCAATAATATACACATAGTTGTTGTCCTTAAAATATGCCTGCCCATACCATAAATCCATTGCCACAAAGAGCCAATTTATCCACTATGCTGACATTGCCATACTGCTCACCCACACAATATCATTCAAGCTGTCTGCCATCTGCTTTGAACAGTGAAAATAGTGAGTTATCGATGAAGGACATCTTTCCAAAGTGCCACATGCCATTGAATAGGATCATCTAAACGCTCAAGTCAGTTATGGCACTAACTGCAGTCACTCAAGAACCCCATGAGGAAGGCATACAGATGAGATTCCCGGAGACATTTTGTGACTAATTCTTTGATTTTGTGAATCAATTGCTGCAGCAGCTCTCCAGGTAGCTGATCTCAGACCCTCTTGGAGGTGAAGTAAGTTCTGAGCTGGTGGGGTTGGTATGTGTTTTATGGTTTTGAGACCTTGCCTTATGGTAGAGAAATAAATTTACAGGCACCAGCTCTTGGGACATTGAGACAGTTTGCATGAGGACTGCATGTTCCCTCAAATATTTGCAGCATAGTTGAATTTGTGCTTGATTAAAAAACTATGCACTCTGTTCTCACTCGTATATAGTGGCCATCTGGAATTTTCCAGAATGGTTGGAGAAATGGTTGTTCATTTGTTTCTACTTTTTAAATATTTTTTTTGAAATACAGTATTTGCAACATATGTAAATGTGTGCTTAGTGAAAAAAAATACTGTAATCCCCCAAATATAAGACGCACCTGTGTATAAGTCACACTATTATTTTTGGGGTCAAAATTTGATATTTTCTACAGACGCACCAATGCTTAGGAAACAATATAAAAATTATAAGCAAAACAGAATAAATGTCATCTTTTTTAAACTCTTCATATTTTCTTGTGTTCATAATGGTAAGTTACATATTTGTTGCATGTTAAGTTAAGCGTATTTCAGTTTTTCACAATATGAGTCAGTGTATAATGCTGTGATTTTTTTCCTTTTCCTCGCGACACAGTTCGGGTTCATTTTACCATAAATACTCAAAGTTGAGCAGCATCCGTGTTTCACCAAGTTTATGATTGTGTGTATATACCAAAGACCGCAATTAATAAGTCAAATGGATTAACTTTCCATGTTCTCTAACCGGTGCACTCTTTATTGAATCAGCTGGAGACGTTACTTTTTCCTCTCCGTTTTAGTCATATTTCTGTGGGTGAACAAGGATGGACTCGGACAGTTGTCCAGTCTGCTCGCTTCTTTTATTGAAAATAATGCTCTAACAATCTCAGCTAACATGATCTGCTGTTAGCTGCAACAGGCACTGGTTGCTAACACCCAACTGACATCCCCCTACTCTAGCTCGTCCCATTACGGTAACTATTTTAAGTAAGAATACGGCCATTATAAAAATATAAAAATGCACATCTGTGCGTCAAAACTTTCTCGAATGGTGTCAAAAAAAAAATCTAATTTTGGCCTTCATTTTGGGGAAAACAAAGTACATCTTGTATTTGGGGGATTGCGGTATTCACTTGGCTCTCACTCTTATGCAGGGATATGGTGGCCATCTGGAATTTTCTACTAGTTTTTTTCTGCTTTCCTGAACGAGATTGTCAGAACATCCCCTCCTAAAAATGAAATGAAATTGTGCTGTACACTTTGGGAATTTTATTGTTGTATTAACAACCAGAAAAGTCTTGAACGACACATGGACAAAGAAGCAATGTTGTTATGAGAATGGGTACATACATAAGGACCACTGAAGAATTTGAAAAAATGTGAAAGATAAATTCCATCATTTATCCTTAAATCATGCAAATGTTTATAGGGGTGTAGAATAAGAGAAAATAAAAATAGCATATGCCTTATCATTTGAAACAGTTTACTAATTCTTTAAAATTTTAAATTAGTTTATTTGTAAGCTTCAAATTTTCACCATCCTATTCATGAACCATGAGACAAACATTCAAGTTGCTCTCTTTTTTGTCTGAACTTAATTTGGTGATCATTTATAAAATGAGCTGCATTCTTGAACTACAGGTTTGGCCTTCGCTGTCTAATGTACGCCCAAGTCCTCACTCTGTCCATTTCACATTTCTCATTATTATTTCTTGTTGCTGAATCAACATAATCACACCCCCTCTTTTCTGCTTCTCTGCCTTACGGGGCCTCACTACTCCCCTCTACCTTCTAAGAAGCAGCAGTAGATATTTCTCATCTTTTTTTCATTCCACCTCCTCTTTAATCTGCCACCAAGTGATTAGAATGATCCTGCTGCTACCACAGAGGCACACTGACCGAGATGACAGCAGCTGAGCCCAGAAGATGCTACTTTTGACGATACTCTTGGTACTTAGGGTCTAACAAATACATATACGACAAGTAGATTCTGTGTTTCCTTTTTACTTTTTACCAGCACAACACTTCAGTTGACAGTAAAATACTTTTGGAAAACCACTGAAGCATTTTAATACAATTGGCCAGTATTAGGGATGGGACTTTTGGCTCTTTAAACGGAACCGCTCATTCTCGTTTTACTTGTTAACTAAAACTGCCTCTTTTATTTTTTATCGTTTTTTTTTTTTTTTTTTTAAACAACAGTGTTACCTTTAAAATAAACACTGGGATTAGTGATGCATTGCAAATCATCCATCCATTATCCACGGCTCCATCTGGAGCCATTCCCAGCCTAGTCGAGAGGCATAGTCTCTCCAGCGTGTCCTGGGTAGTCACCAGGGGCATACTTTAAATGTTTAAGTGATGGGGCATTTAATATTGTCTTCCTATAAAATATTGTAAGCTATAAGTACATTTAAACATGTTGTCAATTTTAGCCAGACATCTTTGAGACGTAAAAAAAAAAAAAAGTCTAAAAAATCCATAGGTGATCCATAATATCCTCACAAGGGTCGCAAGTTGCTGGTGCCTATCCCAGCTAACTTCAGGCAGTAGGCGGTAGTAGTTGTTAACATACAATAACAAGTGGTGAGCCGTCGGCCTCCTCTGCTGGCCTAACATAACCTGACATCATTATCATAATAAACCATAATAATTATAACTATCATAAAAGTCAATTTCATTTCAAACTCGGTTTTACTATATATATATATATATATATATATATATATATATATATATATATATATATATATATATATATATATATATATATATATATATATATATATTATTCTCCTTATTCTGTTCTTTTCATTTCATAATACTGTATATCCATTTGGTTACGCTCCTTCTAGTGTTGTAGTTTTAAATTGGAGTAATCTGTTGTAATCTGCCTTAGCCAGAAGCCAGGGCATTCGCGTCAACACGGTGCGGGCCTCTGCGCAAGCGCCGATGGATTTGTGATATTATAACTTAATAGACAGCTGTAATAGCAAATCGAGTAATAAGATCGCCATCCAGAGGCCTCACATTGGATGTGACGTGAGTGGATGCTCACTGCAGGAAGGCACTGCAATGCTCAACAAGCAAGCTATGCGGTGTTGGCTTTGTTTGATTGCTTTAGAGGCATAGCGTAGCTATTAGCTAACCTGTCCCAACTTGGCCCTATTTCTGACTCGGCTACAAGGGGCGTGAGATAACCCTGGCAAGAGACACCTAAGCATGGCAGGATACACGCATTACAGTGTTTTTAAAAACTTCTTGGGACACCCAAGTGGATGTAGAGTTGTGTACATCTCACTTCAAAGGTAAAGAGATCTCCTCAACACGCTACGGTGCTTTTAAAAAACTTTAGGGAATACCCGAGTCGATACACTGTACACCTCAGTGCGAAGAGAAAATTTGAGCATGAAGAGGTCTTGAAAAATCGGGAGGTATTGAAAAGACTAATCAATTGTGTCTGCCGTTTGTTTTGGTGAGTGCAAGCCTTTTTCTTTCTTTATTTTTTCATTTTCAATATGTTTGTGTTATTTCGTTCATATTCAATTAATAGTAAAGTAATCAAATGATGTCCTTCTTATATTAAACTGTGATTTGTAATTTGGACTTCATAAAATGTTGTGCAATTTATTATACTTTTTTTAAGTTTTGATAGCATCATGTATACTGACAAGTTTTAATGACTGATGCAGGTCTATTGACGTTTAAAAGCTCTGGAAAATAGCATGTGTAGCCCAGTAATGCGTACGTGTGCAAATGGGGGCTATAAATTCGCGAGTCTGACATCACAGAAGACGTACGTGTAAAAGTCACGGCCTGCAACTGACAATAACAATAACACCATTTCACGTATGGGCAAACTAATTAATTACATTACGTATGTTAATAAAAATAGTGTTACAGCAACACTGCTAGTAATTATGATTTTAAATCTGGGTGTAGGCGTAGGATTTTCTTTTTCACATTTAGCTCACCCTACAATGTTTGGATAGACACCGCTGTCTTCTTCTAATTAACCAAATGTGTGTTGTTTCAAAGAAGAGGCTAACTGCACAGTATTCTCTCATGTTAAATTATATTCATAGAGTTGTCCATTGTTGTGGTAGCACATGAATGTGAGGCTTTTCAAGGCACTGTGGAAACCGCATGATGTAGATAGTGCTATACAAAAAGCACACCATTTACTATTTCGGAGTGGGAATCTCACAACTGCATTCCAATTTTTGTGTTTGCAGTTCAATTCAGAATCGATTTTCTCTTCAAAAGGATTTGAGTCAAAACTATTTGATTTGAGACAATAACATTTTTTTTCTGCTTCAATCTATAGACATGCAAGATCGTCATAGTACACTTTGAAAGACAGAATAACAAAGAATAAGAATAAAATAATAAGAATAATAAGAATAAAAAAAGTGTCTTTTTTACATTCATTAGGTTTTGATATGTAGTTGATATGTAGTTATCTCCAAGACCGTTAACAAAACTTCAGTACCAGGGCTGAGCACTCATCACTACTCTGTGGATTCCCTGTTAAGGTGAAATAAGCTGTAGATATACAGCCCCCCCCCCCCCCCCCCTTACAGCGTCTGTGGCTGACGTTTTTTTCATGTTGCAATGTGGAATACTGAGTTTTGCGGTATTTTCCAGGTTTTGCAACAAAAACAACGGTCATGACCCTAGGGGATTGGCTGTATTTGTGTTGTTTTGTCTCCATCTGCAGGCATTATTAGGTAATTGCACTTATTTTCTGCATCCCAGAATGCTCTTATTAGCAAGAAACCTGAAACCAGGACTAAGATAGGGAGCAATTACAAATAAATATTTGGTAAAGTCAGCTGTGTTAGTCAGTACTGACAAAGTTCTCCCCTCTGGTGTTTGCCTTGTTGGATAGGCTCTGAAACTAGGGCCTTTTTGTAGGGCCAGTCTAGCAACTCAAGACGAAACTCAAGACGGTAGATTCTCACTGTGCAGGGTCATTCGGGTCCCCCAGTGTAATCAATAGCAGTGTCAGCAGGTGGGATACAGAAGAGAATGCTAACAAGTCTGTGTGTGTTTGTGTATGTGGGTAATTCTGAGAGAGCTATGTGCTGGTATCAGTATCTCCAGCAGAGGTTTAGCAGCCTTTCATGTGATGATGGATTTGCTCTCAGATCTGGGCTTTTGAGCGTATACACGGTTTGCATTAATAAACAAGCATGAAGCTAATCTTCATGGGTTTCGTGCTGCTGGAAAAGTAGCATCTAATGCTTTCATCACCTAAAGATGAAGACAGCGTTTCCTAAGCTGCCTGCCTTATTTTTGTTCAATGATATTCATGAGGCAGATTTCATCTTTTCATCTTGAAGAAGGCGGCTGCTTCTTTGTACTAAGGCACAGGCAGAAAGTCACTGCTGTTGTTGAGGAAACTACAAAGTGATTGATCTATCAATTTCAATCAAACAATAAGACCATTACTGGTAATCATAAAGAACAAAAAGATGAAGGGATTGACTACGAACACAAAAATCATTTTAGATTTAATTATCACTCATCATAATTTGCTTTTTAAATTGCCATAAAGATATTAAATAGTTTATGGCAGTTTGAACTTAAGAGTAATTTGTGTACATTTGCAGGCTTATTGATTACATTTCACTGAATTCAAGCGTGAATGATCAATTAAAAAAATGTTTCCTAATAAATGTTTATTTCGATAAATGTGAGAATTTGTAGGTAGCTTGGTGGTGCAGTGAATCACACGTCCTCCTCACAGTTCAAAGGCCTCGGTTCAAATCCACCTGCCTCCAGGCTTCCTGTGTGGAGTTTGCATGTTCTCCCCAAGCCCGTGTGGGTTCTCTCTGGGCACTCCTGCTTCCTCCCACACTCTGAAAGTATGCATGGCAGGTGAATTGGACATACTAAATTGTCCTTAGGTGTGATTGGTTCGTCTCTATTGGGGATTGGCGATATTATCGATTTATCGATATACTGTATTGCAATATGAAGGTTTAATCATTAAGATTAAGGTGGACTGATTATGTGGACTGCAGTAGTAGTTCAACTTCCAATGAGTGCCAGTGACAAGTGCTATTATAGATGACATGCCTATCTGCCACGTCTCTCCAAAATATATATTTTTTTTCTCCCCCCCAAAAATCCGCGATGCACTGAGGGCGCAATAGGTGAAGCGTGAAGTAGTGAAGGATCACTGTATACAATTAAATAACATCAGAAATTAAAAATATGTAAAGGATTTATTTATCTTTGAGTGGAGCTTCTTATGGACATATTCCCTAGTAAGGGTAGCCTAGGCTAGGCTAGCTTTGCGTTCTTCGTATTTCTTGATTTTCTCCAGCTTCATTTTAATATAAAGCATCTTCTTACTTCTCTCTTTAACATCAAAGGCAATCTTGGGACTCATGGATAACCAATTCTAGTTTGAATTAAGCACTAAAATGCATAATAAATACCATATTGAAAGCACTCTCACATGAGACCAAGTCTTTAGGCACCCATCTTTGTGACCCCCTGCGCCGACCAAAAGCAGACCAGCATCTTCGTGACCCCATCACACTGACCAATAGCAGACCAGTATCTTAGGGAGTCAAGACGTCGACCAATAGCAGACCAGCATTGTAGTGACACTTGCAGCGGAGGCAGTTTGACGCCACCAGAAAATAAGAGCAATTACCTAAAAACACCTCAAGAGGGAGGCAAAACAACAAACACAATCAACCCCACAGTTGTTGATGTTAATCGTAAAGCGGGATAAATGCCTCAAGGAGAGGACGAAAAAACTCAGTATTCCACATCGTAGCGTGAAAAAAACAGAAGCCAGGGACACACATTACACACATTAGCGAATAAACATAGGTTTGGATTACCTGCCATACGGCGAATTCGCGTTACGATCCCAACCGTGGAACGGATTAATCTCATAAACTGGAGGCCCACTGTATTAGTATTACCAATAAACCATATAACATACTATGCCCAGTTCCATAATATAACGTGTATTTACACTCACCTCATGTGAAATGACATCAGTGTCTAATTGTGGATCTACTATTTGTGAAGGTCTATCATGGTTTACATCGTGTTTTCAGTGCTTATTATTATTAGTGCTAGTTACATGATTGTATTATTGTGCATTTAATTATAAATGCTGCAGTATAAAAATTCATTTGACACGTTAGTACGATTTTTTTGTGCTATACTAATGACCACTAGATGTCTTCATTAGGCCTCTCAACTCGGTTTAATTCCAGAATTCCCTATTTTACCAGCAATATATTTCTTCATGTAAATCATTTTTTAAAAGCAACACAACACAAAAAAATCTCTTAACAGCTAATTCGAAACATTACATTTACTTTTTGGCCAGCGAGACTGTATTTTTTGTCAGCGAGGTTGTGAACAGTACAAGTATGAAACAGAACTGAAAAGAGGTGAATCACTATTTTTTGAAAGAGTTTAAAAAATATATAATCAAAAAGCATGTCTAAATTGAATAAGAGAATGTATAAATTTTATAATTCTTGATGTGTAAATTTTATACCGTAATATAATTTTATTTATATATATATATATATATATATATATATATATATATATATATATATATATATATATATATATATATATATATATATATATATGATTGTATATATGAATGATGTGGAATGTTGTTAGGTTCACTAAAACAATGTATCAAACAAAAAAAAGATGCTATTGAAGATGCTTTGCTATTGCTATTGATTTCGGTTTTGAACTGCTATTTAACAATATTTTGTAAATGTTGAAAATATCCATCCCATCCATCCATCCATCCATCCATCCATTTTCTATAAATACAGTATGTTGGGATTAAACATGCAGGCATGTTCAGTCTCTTAAAGAGAGGATGTTGGCAGACAATTACAAAAAAAATAAAAAAATACTAAAAAAAAAAAAAAGTATAAACTTCATATACACTTCATATATTCTTTTTGCATAAAGATCTGATGTTATCACCTGCGTCTTATAGTGCAGTGCGGCTTATCCGTGACAAAAATCATTTTTTTGTTCATATTTGGCTGGTGCAGCTTATTGTATATACCGGTGCGACTTATAGTCTGTAAAACACGGTAAATAATAATTATAACTGCAAAAAAGGGCATAGTGGACTGACAGATGTAGTAAAAGTTAATGATGGACCGACAACTGTAGAGATTTATACTTTATACCGACCTTCCTAATTTGCCATTAGTTTTGGGACATTTTTAATTCGCCATTATTTTTGGGCATTTCCGTCATTCGTCGGTTGGTCTGACATTATTTTGGGGACATTTTTAATTTGCCATTAGTTTTGGGCATTCTCATCTCTCGTCGGCAAAACGGGCGTATTGAAAGTAGCACCGATCCGATACACGTACCCTACTCCATCTTCCCCGGGAAGAGCTCAATATCTTGCCCCTTATGGTCTATTCCAGTCTAACTAAAGGGGTAGATTATGCACAGTGACTATCAGAAGATGTCACATTGTGAGCTGAGATGAGCTGAGTGCCAGTTAATATTCAGCCATCTTCTGATAGGTTGTTGAACACATACATACAGTCTCATCCAAATCTTCATGTGGCATTTTTTCTTCTTCCATGATTTGGTGTTTCCTCGCATTATTATGCTGGGAAACACCTAATCATGACAGATTGATAGGTACAGATTTGCAGCCCTAGATATGCTGCATTACCTGTGAGATATCTGCAAGCTACAAATACCATAATACGTCTAGTGGCAAGAGCACTGAAAAAATATAAAAAATATAAAACTTGCAAAGATTCAGCAAAAAAAGGATTAGGGCAGAGAGCTATGATGTGTCCACAACCTAGAAGTGATTCACAACAATTATGTTTTTGCTAACAGGACCCATCAGGAAGAAAAGACCAACTTAATAGTCAGGTCGATTTTCAAGTCAAGTCAGTCAAATCAAAGTGTTTATTTTCATGTGCACAGTGTAAAAACAAATTTCTCCTTACTTCTTATTATGCTAATCTTAATCTTTTGAGCAATGTGTTTATGGTACCTGATCATTAATATTGTGTGCTGTTAGCATGTTCTTTGTGATGGGATGTTTCGCTTGTCCCTCATTTGCCAATTGACCTTAACTTTGAAGGACATATGGCTGCCATTGTTGGGCAAGTTACTTCAAAACTGTAATGCATTATTTATTACTTTTAACTGTCATTTCAAAGTAATTAGTTGCATTACAATATTACTGTATTTTAAATGTAAGGCATAACACGACTAATGTATTGCTTTTATATTACTCTCACCAATATAACTGCAAATTTGGATTTGCCATTCTAAATGTAGCTCATTAAAAACTAAAATCAGTAAAAATCATTTAATCTGTATTGTACTGTAAACCTTTAAAGGCAAGATATAAAATGTTTTTATGTATTTTAATCCCTTTATTACTTAGCTTCACGGCATAGTGATGCAAATGTTATGCTTTAGGCAGAAACAGTGCATTCAATAATTTCAATGTTGATATTCAATTTCAGTCGGCTAGGTTATGGACAGACATTTCAAAAATAGATGGTTTCGATGATGCTAACGTTAGCATTAGTGTTAGCATACTTTGTCATTATTGCTAGTTGCGACAGGGATCCTGCTGACATGGTTTCCAAATGCTGGTAAATCCACTGTGGAAAGCGGCAGCATATCTTCTACGTATGAAATACTTCGCCATGGGTCTCCTCACCTTTTGAGGTGGAAGTGTTATCCCTGAGCGAGAGAAGCATCATTCTGCCTTCTTTTTTTATCCCCACTATCAATCATCCGCATGTTTTCCTTTCGCTAACTTCACGTTACTATGGCTATGCTCTAAATGTTTTGTCAAATTACTGGTGCTATTTGGCAAAGTGGACAGCTCTTGAGGTGTCGCGCACAAAGTGCACCTAACTATGATATTCTTCTTGTCTTTATGTCTGACAAAGTGACAGTAATGGGCAAATGTCCATCTTGCTTACGTCTTGTCCATATTTAACCTGTCGTCTGCTGCTGCCTCATTCATCTCTGCTGTAGTAGGTACTATGAAAAGAAAGTAAATATTTTGCGCTAGATTTTTCTCATCCGATCACACTGTGATTTTGACGAATTTGGGAAAAAAAAACACCACTTTCAGGTTAAAAATGCATTCTGATGCATTGCATTACACTCATTTGTACTGAGTTAAAAAAAACAAACATTATTTTTGTATGTGTAATGCATTACACTACTGCGTTCCAGCAAAAAGTTATGGATTACAGTAAATACATTACTTTTATACTTGCATTACTCCCAACAGTAATGGCTACAAATGACAAAAAAAAAAAAAAAATACGCGTTAATGGTAGTAACTTGGTGATTTGAGTATTTAAATTGTTGTATGTTATAATGGCCCTGGGTGAGTTACTCTTATTAACACTCTTCATACTTTTGGAAAATTCTTGTTCACTTCTGGAAAATTCTTGTTTCACATCAAAAATGTCCTTGGCTATTCCTTCATTTTTATATACTACCATGTGCTTTCTTTCAACAGAAGCATGTACTTCTGCTAAGATGCTATTTTTCTCTGTTAAATGAGAGTGCAAATTTGCATATCTGTAAGCAATGTAAGGTTTATCTGGAAAAGCTTGAAAATGCTATGTCTGTCACTTGTCAGCTTGATAAAGTGCATATAGAAACTGAGTAAAATAATCCAGGCTTTTGCTGATGGGATACAAGCATCAAGACCTGAAGCCAGAGAAAAATCTGTCACTTGTGTACATAATCACCGCAGCACCATCTTAAATGTCAAAAACCAATCTACATATGGGCTTAGCTTTATGTCTTGAAATCTGACTCAGTCACAATCAGCAAGCTGGTGAATTATTAGAATCTTCTGAAGCTCTAGCTTTGTTTTACTGAAGAGTGTGTTACTACCTATTTAGGGTTTAATACGCATTAGCTAATTACGATAGCTTCCAAATGCATGCCATGCGATGATTTCGCCATACCATCCCAACTCCAAAACGGATTAATTTTGTATGGCGAGGGACCACTATATTGTAAACTTAAGTGACTAGATCAGGGACGTCAAACTAATTTTTGTCACGGGACATTTCGTAGAGACAACTTGCCTCATTGGGCCGATATGAGGAAACCAAGTCAATTTTAAATTGTCTTATAATTTTATTATTGTATCAATCAGTCAATCAATCAATCAAATTTTATTTATATAGCCCTAAATCACCGAAGTCTCAAAGGGCTTCACAGATGAAAAGAGGTCGTACAGAGACATCTTTTCAGTATAAGGTACACAACAGCATCCCCTGTCAAAGCTAACTAGCTAGCTGTAGACAACAAATTGATGGCTTTGTAGTTTTGAAATCAAAAGTAAAGGATTACAGTTGATTTTTGATTTATTGTCGAAGATAGTGCAACAAAACAAAACAAAAATTATTGCAAAATCTCAACTTATTTATTATACATGACAAGTTGAAATTTTGGAACTTAGTTTTTCATGGGTCGTGGAAGTTGATATGATTTGCTTTCCCCAGGCCACATAAAACGATGTGACGGGTCAGATTTGGCTTCCAGGCATCGAGTTTGACACCCATGGACTGGATGACCGATACATTGTAATTATGTAAAAAAAACTATTTTAACCGCCATCATTCACCTTGATATAGAGTGCATCCAGAAAGTGTTTACAAAGCTTCACTTTTCCCACATTTTCTCATGTTACAGTCTCATCTCATTTCAAAGTGTATCTCCTACTTCAAAATTCATCAATAGCCCATTATGATAATGTGAAGGATTTTTGTTTGTTTTTTACATTAAAAAAATAGGAAAAAAGGTCACCAAAAAAGTTCAGTTGGCAGCAATTACAGCCTCAAGTCTTTTTGAATATGATGCCACCAGCTTAGCACACCTGCCCATTCTTCTTAGCAATAATTCGTAAGTTCTATCAGGTTGGATGAGAGATGTCTGTGCACAGCCATTTTCAGGCCTCTGGAGATATGTTCAATCGGATTAAAGTCAGGGCTCTGGCTGGGCCACTGCAGGACATTCACAGATTGGTTCTGAAACCAATCATTTGTGATCTTGGCTGTGTGCTTCAGGTCGTCATGCTGAAAAATGAACCTTCACCCTCGTCTACGGTCAAAAGTGCTCTGGAATAGGTTTTCATCCAGAATATCTCTATAATTTGCTGCATTCATTTCTCCTTTGATTTTGAATAGTTTGACAGTTTCTTCTGTTGAATAACATCCCCATAGCATGATGCTGTCACCACCACGCTTCACTGTTGGGATGCTTTAGGCCTGGTGATGAGTGGTGCATGGTTTCCTTTAAACATGACAACTGACCTCCACACCAAAGAGTTCAGTATTTCTCTCATCAGACCACAAAATTTTGTCTTATGGTCTGAGAGACATTCAGGTACCTTTTGGCTAATTCTAGACAGGCCCTGCCATGTTCCTTTTACCAAGGAGTGGCTTTCGTCTGACCAGTCCACTCCACCACACAGGCCTAGTTGGTAGATTGCTGATTGGATTTCACATTGAGTATTTCACAATGAGGTATTGTATAAAGATGTTTGAGGCAAGATATTAATTTAATACTATTTGGAATGAGACTGTAAGATGACAACATGTGGAAAAAAATGAAGTGCTGTAATTACCATACTTTCTGAAGCCATTCTATTCCTGCTTCTATACAAGTAGATTGATAGAAAGCATATATTTCAGGGGTCAGCAACCCAAAATGTTAAAAGAGCTGTATTGGACCAAAAAAACAAAAAACAAATATGTCTGGAGCCGAAAAAAACATAAAAGCCTTATAATGAAGGCAACAAATTCTGTATGTATCTATAATAGCTATTATAGTCTACTATCAAAATAATTAACTACGAATACATAATGAGGCTTCATGATTAAATGTTTATTTTTCCTGCAGTGCATCCTGTCGAAAATGATGCACTACATGACTACCCTGTTGTGCGATGCCACCTCAAGTTTAACGGCAATACAATATTAATGAATTATGTTTCATTGCTTTGATGAAATTAAATAAAGCAGATTTTTGAAGTTTTTATTTACGAGGATTCGAAAAAACAACAAAATGGAACGTAACATGCCCCTTATCTGGGCAATAGAGTGCAATAAAATGCAGCCTGCATTTATAAAAATAAAGCATCAGCCACATATCTGCATAAAGGCGCAGTCTGTTCAATATCGATCACATCACACATCTCAGGCAATTGAATATTCTGGCGCTTAATTATTGTCCTTGATTTGTTGATTGGTGATTGTTGCCTGCCATTTTCATCGTTCTTTGCTTCACTGTCTTGGCGGAGAGAGGCGTGTCTTTTTTTTGTATTATCCCGGTTTTGTGTATGAAGTCTGTAAATAGGTGTTCTGATATGTTGATGAATGACTCTATTTAGTCACCATCTGTGAACGGTTTACAACATTTTATTATCTCCCGGGTTGCAACAAAACTTGCAGCAGTTGTGGAGTTTGGAGGTGCAATCCACTTCTTAAATATATTTTTGCACTCCTCTAATTTCTGCAGAAGTAATGCAATCACAATTTTTCTCTCATTGCCAACTGGGTACTCGGCTGCAAATGTAGAACACCTTCCCTGAAAATGCCTTTCCACATTGCTCTTTTTGTTATTTTACAACTTCTCGCTACAGAGCAAACATTCGGGTAGTACTTCCGCATTGACAATGAATGCAAATAATTCGGTCCAAGAAATGTTGAATCCTGTTTTCCTCAGCTATATTTATCTTTTTCCGTTTGGGATGCATGGCCCATCACAGCCGCCGGTTTGTTTACAACGGCCACTTGCCTAGCATCCCACCCTGCTGATAGAAACGCGTGTCGCAGGCTATGACGTAATTCTTCGTTTATTATTTATTCTACAGATTTTTACAGCATTGGAAAATGTTAAGAATGTTTTGGTGATATTTTTCCCCCTACAGAAACCATATTAAAACGAAAAATATTTCTCTCCCCGATCTTTTTCCATTTTCAAACATTTTTGAAAAATCAATCAATCAATCAATCAAATTTTATTTATATAGCCCTAAATCACCGAAGTCTCAAAGGGCTTCACAGAATGAAAAGAGAATAGTAAAAAGGCTGTGCTTGGCTCAAGACTTGAGGACTAGTGAGTTGTCGCCATTCAAGCATTCCCTTCATGCTCGATGGGAAAACAGGAAGTGCACAAGGCAACAGGATCCGGTTGTCCTTTCACATTCACGCAAACTTTTAAATGAATGAAAGGAACAGTTTTGTAACAACAGAAATGGTACAATGGCTCATAAGGAGCCAGAACACTCCCCACCTGACATCAGTGAGATGTCACACTAGAACCCCAAACTAATCCTGCTGTACCGCATCTGACAACAGAAGAACAACATCAGTTACAGGTCTCAGGTCCACTCTCGTATTCCCATCTTGAACCACTTTAACTTCCACTTTCCTGACGTAGCCGTCACTGCCGGGAAAAACGTTTACAATGAGTCCCATAGGCCATTGGTTTCTCTTCACCAGGGGGTCCTTGAGTAGGACAACATCACCCCGTTGAAGGTTGCATCTTGCAGACTGCCACTTGCGTCGACATTGCAGAGTCGACAGGTATTCCTTTCGCCAGCGATGCCAAAAAGAATTGGCTAAATGCTGGACGTGTTTCCACTGACGCCTGTAGATGTCCTTTTCTTGAAGTTCGCCAGGAGGAGTTGGAAAGCATACCAACTTTTTGAGTCAAAAGAGTTGCAGGAGTGAGTATGAATGGTGCCTCTGGGTCGTTTGACACCGGAACCAACGGCCTCCCATTCATAATTGCTGATACTTCGGCCAGGAAGGTTGTTAAGACCTCGTGGGAGAGGTGTCGGGATCCGTGCTGGGCAAGCTGACAGTCTAAGATCCTACGTGCTACCCCTATCATCCGCTCCCAACTGCCCCCCATATGCGAAGAGTGCGGAGGATTAAAGATCCAAGTACAACCGCTACCATTAAGGAATGACTTTACGTTCGGATCTGAAGGAATCTTAGTGTCAAATCCTAACTCCTTACGGGCGCCCCTGAAGTTAGATCCACAGTCTGACCTTAATTGTTTTGCTGGCCCCCTAATGGAAAAGAATCTGCGGAGAGCGTTGATGAAACTAGAGGTGTCCATGGACTCTATCGCCTCTATGTGAACGGCCCTAGTGCTCATGCAGGTGAACATCACCGCCCACCGTTTGCTACTAGCAACCCCACCCCTAGTTCGGCGAGAGGTAACTGACCATGGCCCAAACACGTCAACGCCGACATATGAGAATGGAGGTTCTATGCTAAGGCGTTCTCTAGGAAGGTCGGACATTTTCTGTGACTGTGTCCCTCCCCTTAGCTTTCGACAAATCACGCAAGTGTGAATGAGACTGCTAATCTGACGTTTACCCCCCAAAATCCAGTAACCTGCGGACCGTAAAGCACCTTCCGTAAGGTGAAGGTCCAGGGAGGACGGCGCTAAAGAGCCGTATGCAGCTTGAGAGGGTAGAAAGGCCAACTTCAAAATAAAACTGTACAATGGTTATTGCATTGTCGTCCATGTAACATTTGGTGTGTTTATTTTGAAGTTGGCCTTTGAAAATGGCTGTTTGGCATGACTTTGTTATCATATCGAGTTGTACAGGTGAAGCTAGGGTTTTCTTGGAAAACTGTACCCCTGAGCAAAACCTTTTCATCGTGTTGATGAACAACCATGTTTGCAAATGTATTGCAAATGTAATGCAAAGTATTCATCTACAAATGAGTTGTGCGTGAAGTGTGTTGATTTCTTTTCTTTGTTTTTTTTAATGATTCAGATTACAATTCCAGTCATTAATTTCTATTACAATTCCGACTGGTATTTGTTTTAAAATTAGTAGGGAGCTCCTTTTTCTTAAGAACTTTCCTCTGCCTGTTTTTGATATCTCCTTTTTTCAACACACCTGATTCATCTATTCAGTATCAATGCCAGGCTTCCATAGAGCTTGCTGATGAATTTGGTTAAACGCTTCAAGGAAGAACTTACCGGAGAAGGTAACTGGTTTAAGTTGTTATTGTGCCTCAAAAATTGTTTAGGTTCGTTTATATTTTTCCATTTCCACAATCTAACCTTTGTTGTTGACTTTTGGTTTAGTTGCCATTCAGGGTGTTGCCATTCAGAGTAAGTCGCATGATATGTTTGGCACAGTTTTTATGCTTGAGCACTATTCATGACGTCACCCACAGATGATCGTGGATGGGAAAATCTGAAATGTGTACTCTCAACAAATACTTTATATCTCAGACAAGTGATATTAAACATGTAATTTCAAACTGGGTTTAGATGAAAATCTACACAGTTTTCATGGACACATACACAAAAGCCGCTTAGCTCTGCTCTGCACCCAGTTAGTGGATTTTTACATGTTGTTCGATGCTGCATCCCTGGCTGGTTCTTCCTTAGGAACTGGCTGGAACCAGATGGAGTCTGGCAGCACAACATGCACTGAAAGCATTAGATAACTTGGACATCTACCTCAGCCATGGCCGTCTGTGTGTGTGTGTGTGTGTGTGTGTGTGCGTGTGTTGTGTGTGTCTGCGTGTGTGTGCGCGTGCTTGTAGATGGGTGTGTGTGACTGTAAGCGTGCGCATGTGTGTGTAAAGAAGGGAGAGCGTGGAAGTAGATCAGCAGCATGCAAAATGGTTCTGCACATCAAAGGTTTTGCTATGATACATGCAGAAGCTCAGTGTCTCTGCCAGAAAAGACCACTGCTGATATGGGGAATTTGTATGTGTGCGTGTGTGTCTTTAAATGCTAGATTTCTCTTAAGATACCTGCAGAGGCTGACACCTTCAAATCTACCCAAGCGTCATCTCCAAGCAGACACCCATTTATTTGTTCCATACATCCAAGTGGGAGATGTCCTCGTGTTATTCAAATGTATGGATCATTGTCAATATATTTCATTGTACAGTACATTATTTATTTCTTATGCATGTCAACTTAATGCCTGTAATGCAGTGGTATACATATATATATATATATATATATATATATATATATATATATATATATATATATATATATATATATATATATATATATATATATATATATATAGTAACGCGAATTCACCGTATGGCGGGCAAGCCAAACCTATGTTAATTGGCTAATGCGTGTAAAACCGCAGTTAAAAATCATCAAAATTGTATTTACAAATTAAAAGTTTGTATCAGAATAGTATACTAACTGCTACTTATATATAATTTACATTCATACAATTAAATAACATCATAAATCAAGAGATCGACAGGTGGATCGGTGAGGCGTCTAATGTAATGCGGACTCTGAACCCTCAGCTATGGTCACAAGCTGTGGGTCGTGACCGAATGAACAAGATCCCAGATACAAGCGGCCGAAATGTGTTTCCTCCGCTGGGTGTCCGGGCTCTCCATTAGAGATAGGGTGAGAAGCTCGGTCATCCGGCAGACCATTATCTTATGGAGTCATTGACCGCCATGTTTGAGGAGGAGTTTATGTTGTAACTCGAAAAAAATGGTGTAAAGAGTGGCCAAAAAAACACCGCGGTCGACATCTTAAGGTAAAAAAAAACGTAAGCTAAAAAAAAAAAGTTGTAAACTGGGGGTCCACTGTGTGTATATATATATATATATATATATATATATATATATATATATATATATATATATATATATATATATATATATATATATATATAAGAATAGTAGTGCCAATTTAATGTTATTTTGTATTAAATTGTGAAAGTATTCATTACTCTTCAATAAAGCAGTTAATTCAACCAGTTTAATATAATTTTAAAAATTCATTAATTTTGAAATTTGCCAAACGCGGCGATGAAGCCAGCAAAGCTTAAACGTCTTTTTGTTTTATAATGCTGTTTTTGACTAAATAATTGAAAATCGACCCGGTTTTTAAAAAGGAGGCATGCAATTTCCTTTTTTTTTTTCTAAACTTCAGTATAGCTGAAAAGTAACAAATATAATGTTCCAAATAAAAATATTGTTGTCATATGGAATCTGTTGGTGAAGCAAAAGGGCACTTTTTCAATTTTTAAATTTAATAAGCTAATAAATTTTAAATGATATTTTTCTTGTTTTGTTTCTACAAATATTTGAAATGAAGGTCCTTGGAACATTTACTTTCTAACAGGGCTACCTGACTCCAAAAAGTTTGAAAACCCCTCCCAGATATAAAATCAAACACAAAATGCCAACTCTTGGTCTTAGAGAGATTTCACTTTTTCAATTTTCCAGTGTTTACTAGATGATAATGTAATTTTTTTACCCTGAAGATTCCCTCAATCATGCTGCTGACATGGAATTCCATGAAGTTACCTATTTTTAGGAAACCTCTTTAACCCTTTAACTCCTGCTGGGACAACGCGTCCCTGTGCTTTTGAAAAAAATCAGTGGGTATAGGAATGATAGCAATAAGATGAAATGGCATCCCAGTGCTTGATGACACACTTACAGTATGTACAGATTCTAGTGGCATTTAGCAACTTTTCCATATATAACAATCGAGTGCTGGGCTCACTGTCAACAAGGTTGCTTGCATAGTGCAGTTTCTCCTCAATTAACCATCTAGCAATGCGGAAATATATTGATAATTTGTGCTATATATTATTGTTAGTATAGATTACACTGATTACTATATATTGTAAAGGATTAAAAGTGCCTTAATCCTTGATGGACCAAACCAAAGGCGGTCAAGTCTGGTCCTTGAGAGCCACAATCCAGTAGATCATGTGTGTTGTGCTTATCAGAGTGTGTCTCTGAAATAATTAGTGATGTGTATCGTCCTGAAAAAAACATGTTGGCTAATTGAATCTTCATTGTCTGAAAAATGTGTCACAGTCTATAATGCAAATTTTCGTCGAGAGAAATGTTGAAATGTAATATTCTCTTCATTTTTACAGCATTAGAAAACAGTAAGAATTTTTGTAGCATGTTTGTAAACCATATTTAAACAAAAACTATTTTCACTGCACATTATTTTTCATTTGCATACATTTTTGAAAATACTCCAGGGAGCCACTAGGGCATCGGTAAAGGGTTGCATGCGCAAGAGCCGCACCTTGCTGAGCCTTAATCTAAGATGTGTGCTGCAGCGAAGTATGGTTATAAGCTAAATATTGGATGGTATGTTTGTGTGTTGATTCATTGTTTTTGTTGTAAATTCATAATTTTTGCTCCATTTGTGAATGCATTAGTTTGATTCTCAGTCTGTGTATTTTATGTTGTCCTGGTTGACATGCCTCTACAGCATCTCATGGCCCCCCCCCACGGTCTATTCATGGAGCTGGAGAGGAGGGTCTGTCAGGAAGTCAAACCTTGGAGGGAGGATGAGCAGTGTGGTTTTCATTCAGACCATGGAACAGTGGACCACTCTCCACCCTTGGCAGGTTTTTCGAAGGTACATGGGAGTTTGCCCAAATGGTCTACATGTGTTTTGCGGACTTGGAAAAGGCATTCGACCGTGTTCCTTGAGTTCTGTGGGGGGTGCTTCAAAGGTATAGGGTACCTAACCCGCTGATATTGGTCGTTTGGCCCCTGTACCACCAATGTCAGAGTTTGGTCCTCCTTGCTGCCAGTAAATCAATTTTTTTTTTTTTTTCCAGTAAGGGTTGGACTCCACCAAGGCTTGCCTTTTGTCATTGATTTGGTTTATTATCTTTATGGATGGAATTTCTAGGTGCAGCCCAAGTGTTGAGGGAGTACGGTTTGGAGGTCTCAGCATTGCATTTCTTTTATTTGCTGATGATGTGATGCTGTTGGCTTCTTCTGTGACCTCCGACTCTCACTGGAGAGATTCAAAGCCGAATGTTAGATGATTCGAATGAAGATCAGCTCCTCCAAATCTGAGACCATGGTCCTCAGTTGGAAAATGATGGAACGCTCTCTTCGGGACGGGGATGTGTTCCTGCCCCAAGTGGAGGAGTTCAAGTTTCTTAGGGTCCTGTTCACGAATGAGGGTTTAAATGGGAGATCGACAGTAGGGTCAGTGCTGTAGTAAAGAAAGAGCTAAGCCTTGCCCTTGCCTTCATCTATGGTCACAAGCTGTGGGTCGTGACGGAAGAACGAGATCCCAGATGCGAGCGGCTAAAATGAGTTTGCCCTGCAGGATGTTTAGGCTTTCCGTTTGCGATGACATGAAAAGCCTGGTCTTGATGCTGAGCCGCTGCCCTTCCGTGCCGATTGGAGCCAGTTTAGGTCGCTCAGGCATCTAGATAGCATGCCTTCTGGATGCCTTCTTGGTGAGGTGTCTTGGGCATGTCTCACTTGGAGGAGGCCCACGGAACAAACCAGGGCACGCTGGAGATACTGTGTCTCTCGACTGGCCTGGGAATGCCTGGGGATCCTCCCGGAGGAACTGGACAAGGAGAAAGAAGGCTTCCCTGCTGAAATTGCGGCCCCCACAGCCTGACTCTGGATAAAGCGGTAGCTAATTAATGGATGGATGGAACTTAAGGAAATGACAGTTATAGTTAAAGTGTAGCCTTCTCACCGTGTTTCCTCATGAGTAATTATCTCGACGCTACATCCTCTTTTTTTTCTGGCACTGTTGAATATTTGCACACCATTTACGTACATCAGCATGCACAAAAAATGAAATGAAGCACATACGCCATCATTTATCTCCTGTGAGACCAATTACCCATTGATTCAATAACTGGAACTGCCACAGCTGTCAGTGTTAGCCACATTGCCATGGAAGAGTGATTCTATGGATGTTGTACATGTACATATACAGAAAACAAATATGGACACATTGTTTACCAACCTGTTGTGAGGACCAATAATATTAAATAATTATAATGACAGATTCAAATTATCTGTGGAAATAACACACTCAAGATGGTTCAAATTCCAATATGAAGTCTAAAAAATGAAGTGGATGCATGACAGGAATCTAAAAAACTATTTTCCTGAATTGAATGAGAGATTTTATTGTTGTTTTTCAGTTTTCTCATAAATTCTAATGCTTAGAACATGAATTAACAAATAATGTTAGCGTACCTTAGAGCAAAGGTCCACAACCGCAGGCCCATGGCCCGGTAGCAGTTTGTGCATTAACTGGTACTGGCCGCATGTGCTGCACCCAAAATAATGAACTTGTCTTGGCCTGTAAGAGTTGATTAGTGTTTGTGTTGTTTTGCATCCCTCTTCAGGCATTTTTGAGTAATTGATCTGATTTTAGTTAATTCCAAACTGTGTTACATGAGGTGGATTTGATCACATGACACTTCCGGGTCATAGAGCAGTGACGAGGTCAACTGAACAAAGTAGTTTCCGTGTTTACAGCTGCGCGACAGCTACAGTGTTCTTGTAACTTCAACTTGCTGCTTGTGCCCGCGAAAGCATCGCTTGTGAATTGTTTTTTTGATTTTCTTTTATGCCACATGCATGTTTTTAGTACTTCATTTTGTATTTCATTTTAGTATTTCATTTTGTCTAAACATTTAGTTTATTTGCTTGTGTAAATCGTCACTCTGGGTTTGTCGCCCTCCAGTCTCTGAATTCGTCAACATAATTCTTATGTAAATATATAAAATTTTATATAAAATATTATCCTTTTATATGATAGATATGGAATTTAATGCTTTATTTCTGTATTCTGTTGAACTACTTGTGAGAAATTGGGTATTTTCTGCAACCCCCTTTAATGTCACATAGTAGTTTACATATTGTGTGCAGTTATATCCAAACACTTTTCAACATGAAAACGTTCTATCTTAAAATGGGTGAATCAGGGTGACACAGTTGATCATTATGGGAAGCCAGCACCTCACATCAGTTTATGAGAGCACAGATAAAATTATGAATAAAACATACAGAAAATAGTGCTTTGACTTGGACCAAATGACCACTAGCCACAGGAAAAGGAAGGGATAATTTGGTCTGAGGTCTGTATTGGTTGTGAGGGGTGAGTTGTGACTTTTGCAAAGCGTTTGTAAGGCTAAGCTTTTCAGAGTGTCCCTTCCTGCCAGACCTCCCAAAATCAATTTAAGTGAGATGAAATGGAAAAATGAAGCCTGTGATTTGATAACAGAAAGCAATGACATAATCTATTGACCAATTTATATAATACTGTTCAGCAATTCCCGTGCAAAGAACCATTATACACCACATTGTCAGTTGTATTAATTTAATTAGCTGTTCATATTCATTACCTTGTATACCCTTCTAAAAAGCCACATTTAGCTTGATTCTTAAGTTTTTTTTTTCTTTTCTGACTCCGACTGAGCTCTGTGACAGATGAGTCAAAAAGGTAGGTGAGTCACCTCTATCTAGGTCTTAGTCAGTCTTAAAGTAGCAGACAGGTTTTGGGTGCAGCATTGAACTAATTTGACATACACACTTATAGAGGATCATCATATAAGTTGTCACAACTCAGCTCAGATCTTTTTGGCATTTTTTTTCTACCACAGTCCAGCAAACATGAGCGCGGCGCAACAACGCCAACCAATCAAAGTTTTTTCCCCATCCAAACAAACGAAGACGGCTGTGTGGGAAGTTTTCAGCTTTTGAAAAAGTGCAGACGGATGTTGTGAGTAAGCTATGAGCTAGCTCTCTTTGTTTAATTGCTAGATTATTTTAGTGAAAATATAAACACACAATTCATATATCTAAATACAGTGAGCCCCCGGTTTACGAACTCCCTTTTTTACGAATTTTTCATCTTACGAATGTGGACCGTGGCGTTTTTTGTCCCCCTCTTACGCACAAACCTTTCGTCTTACGAACAATCCAACATGCCGGTCAGTGTGTCCGCACTATTTATTTTGCTTAGCTGCATCAACAAAAATAACTATTCTCGCATGTCACGGAAGCGCCGATATGCTAATGGTTTTATCAGGTCACAGTCACGGTCTCAGTCACGGTCTCAATCACGAAGATGCCCATATGCTATTGGTCGATTAAGGTCATAGTCACGGTCTCAGTCACGGAGATGCCAATATGCTATTGGTCGATTAAGGTCACAGTCACGTTCTCAATCACGGAGATGCGGATATGCTATTGGTCGGCTTCACGTCAATCACAGAAATGCCGATATGCTTTTGGCCAAACGCCTTCATCTAGCTTGATGGCACAGCTGGTCGGTGTGTTGTGAAGACTTTGCAAACGTTATCTGTTAGACATGGCTTCTAAAATTGCAAGTGGCGGTAAAGGAAGAAGTAAGGGGACGATGACAATAGAAACGAAGCAGGAGATAATAAAAAAATATGAAGGAGGCGCACGCATAGTTAACCTTGCTAGTGAGTATGGCCGTAACCGCTCGGCAATCTTCTAAGGGCAAGACTTTCCTTGCCAGGGGCAGGCTTCTTCTATTATGGATTAAAGAGAAGGAAATCGCCTGTGATATGTTCTCGTCTGAGAAAAGTTCTTGTTTAAGAAAATAAATAAATAAATTATGCGGGTTGGTCTCTGCTCCCCTCCGCCTCCACCCAGCTCAAGTCTCGTCGCCCCAAAGGTAAATGTCATTTTTCCTTTGTATATTTATGTTATTTAATTCAACTGTATAGTAGACTATGTTACTAATTTTTAATATGTGTATAAAGTCGTGATGTTTTTACCTAAGGTTTTTGCACGCGTTGCACGCATTCAACATAGGTTTAACATAGGTTTGGATTGCCCGTCATACGAGCAATTCGAGTTACAAGCATAGCCGCTGAACGGATTAAGTTTGTAACACGGGAACCCACTGTATATAGATGCAATCAAATATACTGTATATCAAATTTAGTATATTTACATATACCTTGAACTTTTAATACGAATCTCTTGTTAAATTTGGAATGTCTATATTGCACAATAGTTTGTATTCTTATGTTTATATAGCTATTACTTAAGTAATTGAATATTTATCGTGGTTCTTCGTGATGTTAAATCTTAACAACAGAGTACATTGTACAATAGCCAAAAACAATGCAACCAGCTCATTTATGTTTGTGACATTTAATTGGGAGAAATTTGTAGAAGAAATGTGCATCATTCTCAAATTCCCTTTGAAGAGCAAAGTGTGAGTGTGTTTACAGCACATGCACAGCCATGTGTGGGCTGCCTAATTAGTAAATGTGCCTGGTTGTTTGTGGTTGTGCGTGTGCATGTTCATTTGCGTGTGTGTGTGTGTTTGTGTGTGTTATGTCCAATGCGGGTGTGTGCATGTGTGTGTGTGTCAAGGACCCCAGAGGATGCTGTTTTCCTCATTTGTGGTGACAAATAGGCAGCCTTTGGAGAAAGGGCGATGTGTTGTGCTGCAGTTGACCCCTGACATCTCATTTGGACCTGATATATGGGTGCAGTCACAGCCTGCTGTTTCCCATGTGATGAAATGACCAGGTAGCATTCACTCTGAACGGCAGAGAGCTACTCCAGCACAGCATGACTGACTGGATGTAAGCATGTGCTGTACAAGGAGCAGCTGGCTGCTCTTTTTCTATTCATGTTGGACTCTATGTCACAGAGGATCCATACTCATCCAGATTTGATCATACCACCTGATTACGTTTTGTTTTCTTCAGTTAACTTTAGAGCTGGGCGATTTTGCCTTATAACAAATGTATAACAAATGTAGCTTTTCTTTTGTCTTTTCCTTACTAGATGAACTGGACGGTCTTACAAACAAATCCATAGCTAAGTAGATAGCAGAGGTCCAGCTCTTTGATAATGATGTGGATTACGTAGGTCTATTTGCCAAACATTTGATACTTGAATCAATGCTAGATGCAAATTTAGCGTGTTGGGGCCAAAAAAACAAACCAAAAAATGTAACAGCAAGCAGATAGTGAGAGCGATTGCAATGTTGTGTGCAGTGTTGTTCATGCTTGTGTTTGGACAGTCTGCTTGTAAAGCAGAACTGAAGGTCAAGGTCAGCGCACAAATGAAATAACCCTCCTTCCACTAGCACAAGTGGCTAATTTAATGGCAGAAATCTTTGTACGTTCTTTGAAGCGCATTGCTTTCCGGTGCCATTGTAGTCCGCTCAAAAAGTGCGTTATGGCATTGCTATTGTTGCATTACATTGCTATACGTGTCATTTAGATCAAATATAAAAATAAAATCCCAAAATTCCCCAATTAGAAGACATACTTACCTTTTTTTCAAAAAACGAGGCCAAATGTATGGGAGCATTATTTTAACGGTAACTTAGATTTTTTTTTTTTTTTTTTTTTTTTTTTTTAGTTGACCACCATTTGAGGAAGATTGATCGGTCAGCCACATAAGCTAAGTCTTGACGCACATATACTGTATGTATTTTTTGATCAGCTCTTTTCTTACTTACAATAATAATCCCATAAAGGGACGAACTAGAGTTGTCAGTTGGCTGTTAGCAGCAAGTGCCTGTTGCACCTAACAGCAGTTCATCTTAGCTAAGGTGGTTAAGGCATTATTTTCAATAAAAGAAGCAAGCAGGCTGAACCAATGTCTGAGTCCATCCTTGAATAAAAATAACAGGAGGGGATCGTGTAAAGATAATGATGTCTCTAGCTGATTCAATTAAGAGTTAGACGTATTCAATTTGACTCTTTAATTAGTTGAGGTAATTTGGCATATACATGCCAAATGAGGCCTTACTTTTTTCTGCTGTCTACAAGCTCCTTACTGTGAGTTGAAGTTGCTACCTTCAAAACAACCTTGAGATTAATACAAGTATTGCTGAAGGGATGGGCATGTTCAGACAAACAATGTTTGTCCTATGACCAGTGAACAGCTTGAACTTTACGGGGCATACTTGGAATATGTTTATAATATGTAAACTTTTTGTTAAGCATTTTATATTGTTTGCATCCTTGAGATATGTGCATAAACATATAATGTGCTTGATCTTTATATACATTTATTATGATGACATTACAGTGCAAGGGGTGGTTATGCTTCAATCATCATCCGAAAATGCTGTACTCTTATATCTTCAATGCTCTTTTATATTATATACTGAATTTCTTCCAATGGATGAGATCACAGTGCACAGCTGACATTTTTGTGCCAAAGAATGCAGTACTGAGAAGAAGTAAGATCCCACAGAGCTTTTCAGCCCCCTGGCCTCGAGTAGAGGACAAATCCACTTCCTGTTTGCTTTCGTTTAATCATGCCGAATAGAGGAAAAGGAAACGAATATCACGTCACATGCAAATTGCGTGCTCTGAAAGTAAACTTCAAATTAAACATACATACACTAGATGGACATCAATCCAACAGGATCCTTTTTTGCTTTTTAATGCTATTTTCAAGTTGGCTTTCACAGCGGTGGTTGCTACCAGCTACCAACATCTATGGAAGGAATATTGGGCACGTTTCAGTCTAAAAGTGTGTACCCGTTCCCCTACCCGTGTACCCGTACCCGTCCAATCACCTTCCTTCGCCTTTCCTTCCTGTCGAGCTGTTTCATGTTTCCTTGTTAGTGTGGATTGTATTGAATTCACAGCTTGTATTGTCAATTGTCTTTGTCAAACGGTTGTCGTCTTTGTGTCGCTCTCATTGATCCTTTTATTTTGCCAGTTCCTCTGTGTTCTTTGAAGTTATATTCTTTTGTTTCCCTGAGCTTTTAGTCTTGTCTCTAATAGTAAGTTTATTTTCATGTTTTTGGTTATTTTTGGTCAGTCTACATCTTTGATTTTTTTGGTCTCTTTTTTCATATGAAACAGTTCAACCTGTGTCCGGCTTCCCTGCATTTGGGTCAACTACCCTCCACGCTATTGCTTACCATGCTCGGACGTGACAATGTCAGTTGATTGTAGTGTTGCAAAATTAATTAGACCAAGGGGCGAGCTAGTGATAACCTCTTCAAGTAAAAACAAAAAGAAATTCTCTGGGCCACAAGCACACCAGAACATAAACATTAACCAGCGAGGAATCCCTACTCAACCAGCTGCCTGTGTCCTGTCTGTATTGTTTTCATGGCCACCCCAAACCATAGGACACCACAGAATGTCACGATATGCTAGCCCGGGCAGGAACTCCAGTTTGTTGTTGTTTTTCACGTTGAAAGAAACTATGATTTATTTTACTTTTTTATCCCCATATAGTCATCATTATCGCGTTTGATATTTCAGTGTCGTTACAACCCTACTACCTATTCCTGACATGCCGTTTGAGCTTGCGTAAAAATAAAATGTCTCCCTCGTGTGCCTGTACTTTTCAATACTCATTCTCTTATCCTCCCACTACCCCACTCCCACATCATTTGACAGTCTTATCATTATTCTCCCTCAAGATTCACATGCCTATTCTCTGGCTTGGCTAATCCAAACTTAATCAGAGTATGCATACATTGCACTGTGAGACCGAGATTGGGAGGACAGAGCGATAGAAGAGTGAAAGAAGAATGGTTTGCCAGAAAAGCATGATTGAGGGGAAGACAGGTCAAGTAAAAATAGGAAAGGTATTGAAAGCATGACAAGCCTGAAACAAAGATTTGGAGGACCGGAAAATAAATCTACATAAATGAGCAGAGATAGTTTTTTTCTGTGTGGAAGCAATTCAGTAGGCACGATAGCATTTCAGGGAGCAGATGATGCATGTCTGATATCAGAAAATTTGACTTAATGACATTCATTAATGCATTAGTGATGCCATGTTTACTTTTGAGTGAAATTACTTAATACATTGGTGAAATTACGTACGTCAACTCTATGATGTCTCAGAATTACCTTATAAATTATGTTGTTTTTATTTGTTAAATTGTTTTTACACAAAAAACAGATATATATTTACGTACATGTAAAAGCAACCTTTTAATAAAAAGAAACGAGAGAACAATATAGTTTCAAAAAATATGTACATTTCAGAATTAACACTCATTCAGAAACACTTCCCCACTCATTTGTCTGAACCAATCGTCGGCATGGGAAGATTGCAGGTTCTGACGGTATGATAACCTTGAGCAAAAAATGTATAATATTAATAATGAAATTCAGCTCTAAAAGATATCATTTTTAAATGTTTTGTTGCCAAATAACAATTATTTACATTATCTAAACACTTTTATATTTTATAATAGCCTGATTTTTAATATGGGCAGCTCGGTGGTGAAGTGAATAGCACGGCCGCCTCACAGTTCAAATCCACCTGGCTCCGGCCTTCCTATGTGGAGTTTGCATTTTCTCCCCAAGCCCGCGTGGGTTCTCTCTAGGTACTCTGGCTTCCTCCGACACTCCAAAAACATGCATGGCAGGTGAATTGGACATACTAAATAGCCCTTATGGTGTGATTGAGTGGGTGAATGGTTGTTCGTTTATGTGTGCCCTGCGATTGGCTGGCAACCAGTTCATGGTGTCCCCCGCTTACTGCCTGAAGCCAGCTGCTGTTTTCCAAAGCTTTTAAATGTCAATAAACCCACATTAGCCATTAAAACTGGTCATTATATGTGATGCTCTCAAAATTTAAAATATATCATAATTTAATAAATATCCATTAAATTTTATGACGTTCAAATTACAAAACACAGTTTAATACAAAAATAACTTTTCTTTACTATAAACTGAATATGAACGAAAAAAAATAACACAATCATATTAACAAACAAAAAATAAAGAAAAAGGCTTGCACTCACCAAAACAAACGGCGGTCACAATCGATCAGTCTTTTCAATATCTCACGATTTTTCTTCACGTTTTCATTATGTACTAAGATGTACAGTGTATCCACTCGGGTGTTCCAATAGTTTTTTAAAAGCACGGTAGCGCATTGAGGAGCTCTCTTTACCTTCGAACTGAGATGTACAATACTGTTTATCCACTCTGGTGTCCCAAGAAGTTTTTAAAAGCACCTTAGTGCGTGTGTCCAGCTGTGCTTTGGTGTCTCATTGCTGCCTTAGTTAAATAGTTGAAAAAGTTTGCAAATCCAGTGTAGCTCTAAACATCAAATCGATCCTTTGCAAACAAAAGGCATTCCCAGCAGAACTATTTGCCAAGGTTAGCTCACGCCCCTGGTAGCCCAGTCAGCAATATGGCCAAGTTGGGACAGGTTAGCTAATAGCTATGCTACGCTACGCTACTAAAGCAATCAGGCAAAGCCAACACCGCATAGCTTTCTTGTTGAGCATTGCACCGCCTTCCTGCAGTAAAAATCCACTCGCGTCACGTTCAACGTGAGGCCTCTAGATGGCGATCTTATGACTCCATTTGCTATTACAGCTGTCTATTAAGTTATACGGCCGCTCACAAATGCATCTGCGCTTGTGCAGAAGCCCGCACTGTGTTGATGTGAATGCCCTGGCTTCTGGCTAAGGCAGATTACAACAGATGACTCCAATTTAAAACTACAACACTAGAAGGAGCGTAACCAAATGGATATAATATGACACGAAAAGAACAGAATAAGGAGAATAATTTTATGGATACAAATTTGTATTATTTATTATTCATATATATGAAATGAATTTGAAATGAAATTGACTTTCATTATAGTTGTTAGAATTATTGTAGTTTATTGTGCCAATGATGTCATGTTATGTTATGACAGCAGAGAAGGCCCTGACAGCCCACCATTGTTCATCAGTAAACGGATACATGCATTCTTTCTGATTGAACAAACCAATTCAAACTATATGGGCACGCAGGATAAAATAACTATAACTCTACTGGACAATAATATTTAAACAAAAATTAAAAAAATATTGATAATAATTAAACTACAACCATTCAATTGTATTTTATTTCAAATCAATCATTCAACTACTAATGTATGCGTGTCAATTAATATTTTAATGTGAATTCTGTCATTTGACAGATGATGTTGACAAACATGCTAGCTTTCTCTCTCTTGTTCATTTGCTTGCACACTATTAGCTCGGCAGACAGCTGACTTTGACTAGACGACTCGAGTCCTACCTCGATCGACAACAAATAAAATGTTTTGTGAAGGCAGCATATTTCACATGGTAGCCACATTACCCACAGTAGTTAGCCAGAGGAGCTAAGTTATTTTGATTTTAAAGCCCACAAAGTAGGAAATAGACAATGTGAGCTGCAGCAGAACAGGATTGATAAACAGTGAGATCTGCACAGTGCATTTGCCTGTTAAGGCAGACGACACAGGAGGGGAAAAAAACCCCAAACTTGTTAATAAACATTATCTTATAAATTAAGCTCAGGAAAGCCTTGCTTTTTAGTAGTGTATGTGACAGATCACGTGTTCAAATTTGCCTTTTTTTTTTTTTTTTTAATTGAACCATCTTTGTAAATGGTTTTTCATGCAATGGCCCCAGAGGTTGAAAGCTATCGGAAACGCAATATTGCTTCCTATCGTACGTGGTACTTACAACAGTCTACAACATTAAACCAATGTCTTGCTTACTGTATATGTTGTTGCATGCACGCTAGGCATTGTGCATGGGTTTAGTGTGTTGTCATAACTTTGCCTACCTTTTTAGGATGATTGAGTTAATACAAGGAAGACTCTAAGGTTAAATTTTGGCTCTTATTTTAGGATGACCGGAGGTCTGATTGTTCTTTTCCCAGGCAAACATGCCCGCCCCCATGAAAAACAAACAAAAAAACAAAACAAAAACAAAAAACAATCTGCTATTCAAGTGCTAGCTGTCTGTCCGACTTAATAATATCATCTTTGGAAAATTCAGTTTCCTATACTGTATTTAGGATGTGAACGCAACCATAAACTAAATCTTCTGGCTGAGGTAATAAGCAAATGTATCAAGACTATTGCTATTGCCTTTTTCATCAGCCGAGACCAGGAAAGGTGCTTAGCAGTTCATGGGAGAGAGAACAGTCATCAGTCAAGGTAGCAATCCTACTTATTCAATTAGAGTACTCATTCAGAGCCAGCCTGAGTGCTGAGAGGAATGGGAGTTTATAATTCTAATCAGGCAGCCCAAACAGTGTGATAAATGACTAAATTAAGAGTCTCGGAGTTTGATAAATGCTGTTGATTACAGAGGTTGGTCCAATCAAGGGCAATGTGCTGTTTTGGTTTTCCCAAGATTGAATGAAAAAGAGCTGTTTAAGCAATCAAACACTAACTAATGATGGAACTATTGTAAGCCCCCGAAATGGGTTTGGCCACTAAAACGTTCATTCATATATTGATGTTGGTGCATTTACATACTCTATATCGATGCATCGTCCATGGTCGACTGGTCGACAGCATAGCTATTGTGGTCTCCTGCATGACATCGAACTAAAGGAAGAACGTCAGTCAATAAAAAAATTAGGTTAATTGAGAAAAAAAAAGTCAGTCGTCGCATGACTTTTTGTTTCAGACAGTATGAACTTAATTTCGGCACAATATCCTTGTGATGTTCTCATCGGAGCCTGCCTACTCTGGTTACCAAACATAATCAGGTTCGTTGACCGCTGTCGTAACTATGCTTCCAGGAGGAACTTCTAAATAAAGACATATCAAGGCCCTTCGTGTCATGTTACTTGTATTACAAGTTCAGTTTATTTTGAAGAATTGGCTGACTTCCTCACAACGGATGGCTTTGACTACGATACAGTGGCTTGACAGGCAGCGCATTGCCCACTGTGTTTTGTTGAACTTCACATCACCTCCCCCTGACAGTTTTCAAACATTTTGACTTTTGACATACTGTGTGGACACCCCATGTTTAATAACATGACTTAGTATGTCCAAACATTTGACTGTCCTTTAAATACAAGCATTTCCTGTATACTGATCACATAATCTGTCACAATTAATATTAAATATTTAGGCCACAGGTGTCGAACTCCAGTCCTTGAAGGCCGGTATCCTATGTTTTCAAACCCTCCTGCCCAAACACACCTGATTCAAATGATTAGGATCCTTTTCAAGCCCCTGAAAAAGATTGCGATTAAGCTAATAATTTGAATCAGGTGTGTTGAGGAGAGAAAACCAGAAAACATGCAGGATGCCGGCCCTTGAACACTGGAGTTTGACACCTATGATTTAGGCCAGGGGTGATCAATACGACGATCGCCATCTACCATTTGCTCGCAAAAGTAGTATTGGTAGATCGCATGACATTAAAAAAATTGATGCAAGCCTGTCATCCATCCCGTCACTTGATTGATTTACAGGGTAGCCAGTCAGATGACATCAGAATTTTTCTGACACTGAGGTCGCTGCGCATGCACAAAGAACGGCGCGAAGTGTAGTAAAACTAACAAGCTAGTATGTGAGTTAACTCCAGGTTTTAGCCCCCGTTTTTTCAATGTTTAAAAATGAGTGGGGGAGCTTGACCAAGTAAAAAGACAAAAACATATCACTTTAATAGGGAATGGGAGGAGGACTTTTTTTTTTTTCACGATGACGTTTTTGAAGTGCATTTGTTTGATCTGCCAGATATTGTCAAACCCCGTTAATGACAAAAAAATGAACATATTTAAATCTGTTGTGTTGTGCAATATTAGATCATGTGGTTATGCATGTACATCAACGTACATTGTAGGTATAAAGAATCTTCAATATATTTATAAATAAATATGTTTTGCATTTTTGTAGTGAGTAGATTATTTATGCTTGGTCATTTTATAAGTTCTCATTCTCATATTAAGTTTTCATTCTTTGCTACTCCTTTAACTGTTGTTGGTGTCTTTGCAATTTACCTGATTAAATTCCCTTGTTCCCTTTGTTCAAGAATAAAACACATGTAAATTATAAATTATTTTAAATTATATGAAAACAAAACAAAGTCAAAACAGCAAAGTACAACTGAAAACACAAAGTACCAAATAAAGGAGAGGCAGAAGGCCTGGCAGAATGAGTCCAACAGGAACGGGGACGCGACGAGGGAGCGGACTCGGCAGGAGAACGACTAGAACAAAGTAGCCAAGTAAATTTAACAACTAGGAAGTCCTAGTGATGGGACAGTAACATTTTGTGGTGTTTCTGTCATGTTGTGGGGCTGTGTGGCCAGTGCAGCTACTGGCAATCTTGTTCAAGTTGAAGGTCGCATGGATTCAGTAGAAGCAGATTCTTGAAAAACGATGTTCAAGAATCAGTGACAAAATTGAAGTTGCGCAAGGACTGGCTCCTTCAACAACACAATGACACGAAACACTTGTCAAATTCTACTAAGGCATTCATGCAGAGAAACAAGTACAACGTTTTGGAAATGCCATCTCAATCCCCAGACCTGAATATCACTGAAAATCTGTGGTGTGATTTAAAGCGGACAGTCCATGCTCAGAAACCATCAAACCTCACTGAACTGGAGATGTTTTCTAAAGAAGAAAATATCTTCAGCCAGAATCCAGACCTTCATTGGGCTTGCATTGCAGGAGTTTATTTGCTGGAAAAGAAGACATTGGGGGAAAAAAAAGCTTAGGCACCCCTTCCTATGGCAGGGGGAGGGAACTCCGGTTCCTTGAGAGCCATATCCTGCCTATTTTCGATGTCTCCCTCGCCTTTCACACCTGGTACCATTAATCAGCTCATCAACAAGCCCCTGGAAGCCCGATAACGATCCTGATCACTTCAATCAGATGTGTTGAATGTGAGACACATCAAAAACAGGCAGGAATGGCTCTTGAGGAACTGAAGTTCACTACCCCTGGGCTATAGGAAGCGTTTAGGCCGTTATTGCTGCAAACGGAGGCTCTACTAAATATTGATGTCATTTTTATTTTGAGGTGCCCAAATTTAGGCACCTTTCTACTTTTGTTTAAATATTTACTGCACACTTTCTGTAAATCCTGTGACCTTCATTTCACTTCTCAAATATCAGTGTTTTCTGCATTATGATATATTTTACTAAAATTGCTGATCGGTACCACCAATGATTTATAAAGGAAAATCTTGAAAAAGATCACGGGTGCCCAAACCTTTTCACACCATTGTATATAACCAGTTGGTATACTGTGTTTAAATTAAAAGGTAGTAACCTTCAAAAAGCAAACTGAGAACTGAGATGGATCACAATCTATTGATCAGACCCAGTCTTTCATTAAGCTTTCTTTAAATGCAATGGTCCAATATTTTTATGCTGTAGTGGGGTAAGACTGGACAACATTACAATTTGATTGGACTACAAAACAGTGGTGGGGAAATAATGTGCAATGTGAACATTTGTTGTGCTGCCCACATTTTTTTTTCCAAAACTGTGTCTGACATCGTATTTTCTTACTTCAGAAATTGAAAAACAGCAAGAAGACAATAATTCAATGTATCCAAGACCACACTAGATTAATTTCAATGGACTAAATTGATGGGAATGTATTTTAACACATCAATGGAAGAGTCATTAACGATTATTAAGAAATGAGTACAATTTCCAATACATCCCATTACTACTGTTAAACGAAATGGACAACTACAGTATGTTAAATCTATCATCTTCATTGTATTATCTTTTTGTGTTTTCTCTAGGTGAAACCACAGAGAGACACAGCAGCAGAGATTCAGGCTAGGCTACAGCACATTTGAAGTAAAATAACGTGAGACTCAACCATATTGCTTTTTATTATCGTTTTGTTGAATAAGTGTTGTGTTGTTGGTGTGTGACAATGCTGGGCTAATTGCTGTGTATGATTGGTATTTTTTTACTGTCAAATAATGTGTCACAGCAAATGAGGATGTGAGAAACTTATAAGGCCATGATAAAACGGGGGGGCAAACAACCAAAGAGGGAACTATGTTGGAGAGCACAACACACCTCGGTTTGGGGACAGGAATCAAATTTATTCAACCGTGGCAATTTATCCTAATTGCCATCCATGCTGAGCTAGTAGTAGCGGTTTATAAAGTTACTTATGCTGTAGATTATTGATCACATGGGTGGCTGTCTATCGAGATATTTTTAAGTTTCTAATTGGTACTACAGTATTTGGATTTTGGCATGAATTGGTCACGCATCATTTAACTCAAGTGGTTTCCCTTGGGGGTCTGTGGCATTACTGCATAGGGTCCATGAAATAATTTGTGTGTTTTGGAACTGATTTAGTTTATCTTTTAACACTTACAGATTTGCACCTTGTTTGGCTTAATCTATGTTTTTGGCGCTGCCTCTGTCAGCTGTTGATAATTCATTTTGTGGGAGTAGTTGCTTTTGGTGCGTATACGTTGTTCCTTCTCTTTGTGAGATCTGACCCATAATTGTCTGAGACTTATGTTTTCTTCTTTGGAATCTTGTCATTTATGCTAATATGCCCAAATTAATCAGTTAATTCAAATTAATCTGTTTGTAACATGCGAACAAATGTTAGTTTTTCCCATCAGCGTGTTATATAGTGTCGGCGTGTATTTGTTGAGCTCGTGAACAATTTCGTATGTGCTAGGTATTTCCTTTTGGTAAATTTGAGCATATGCAAAGGTTTTGCATTGATAAACATACTCTTTTACATCTAATTAATGTTTTGTAGTGAAATTAAGATAATTTGTAATTCAGTTGCATAATTGACAATAAAACGTGAATTTTGAATGTTGAATTGATTTAATCTATGCAAAAATGTATACATTTAGCATGATATATAATTTTTTCATACCTGAGATGTTTGGTGTATTTTCTTTTCTTTACAATTTTATATATTATTTTACAATTTTATATATATATATATATATATATATATATATATATATATATATATATATATATATATATATATATATATATATATATATATATATATATATATATATATATATATATATATATATATATATATATATATATATTCTACCACTAGATGTCAGTAATGCCTATGTTGTGGCTTCCTAAGACTACTTTTGCACACGATCCAATGCTTTGACAATTGCATTGTCAATATAATAATGAACAATTAACAACTAAAACATGTACAGAACAAACAATGTGTTCAAATGTGTTCAAAATCTACATTATATAAAAATAACATATTGCAATATTTAAACAAATACATATGGTTTAGTAACAGACTTTATTTAAACAAATAAGAAATGTCAACCCTTTTGGTGTGATTCTTCAATATTACACACACACACACACAAACTAAAAACAGATTGCATTCAGTCACACCCGTTTGTGTGGCTGCATGAAGTCATCAAATGTATTTTGTTATGTTTTCAAATCATGTCCTTTGAGTTTTACCATCACAGTAATGGGAGTTAAATATGTCACACAAGACTACCCCCATGACTAAATAAATGCAGAAATACATATTTTTTAAAAAGGTAGACTGCGGTAATTTGGTTGCTGGAAAAGTAGACTTTGGGGCAAAAAGCTTAGACACCCCTGATTTTCATCATGTTTCAGCCTGCAATTTCATGTTTACTGTACACTGTATAATATTACGATTGCAATTTTTGCCCAAGCAATTTAGAACATGGATGGGCAGATGGGTACTAGCTTCATCAACACATAATGTAAATGCTCAACATTGCCCCACACTAACTTCAGCGTAACAAATCCAAGCCAGTAACTACGAGCAAAGTTCCAGCCACAAACTTGCTTCATTGCATTTGTCTCCCGTGATGCTGTGAAAATACAGCAAGGCCAGATAGGATTTACGCTGATCCATCAGCAAAGCCAAGATGAAGTACAGACTGAAGATGAGGGATACTGCAACAAGTTAGAATCCTGACACACGAGGCAAAGTTCCAACACCTCACAATTTCAGCAGCACAGTAGGAAGCCACAACACACTGCCAGATGAGCTGAATGAGTTGTTTGTGCCTGAATACAGTCAACGTTGATCAGCATGAAAATACTCCAGCATGGGAATACCAGAGATCTCCACTCAGTGCAACATCAGCAGAGCACATATTTTGAGAAAATGGTCATGTCTCACAAACAAAAGAGGCCATGCCTGTCACATTGCCAGCATGCCATTTGAATATCAGAATTATTCCGCTGATTACCAAAGGTGGGCAACGTACATTTTTTTGCTGGTCTGACATTCGTCAAAGCCCCACCCCCTTTCGGTCATTGTCGGTCCATCCTTTTTTCGAGCCAGATGAAATTTTAGTCGTCAGTTAGTCGGTGTATTTTTGCCCAACCTTCCACCGCCACTAGAGGGTGACATTTGACTTTTTTTCTTTTTTTTTCTGGTTCGTCATTCGTTAGGCGCTGGCCTACTTCAGTCTGCACTCATACTTAACCTTGTTTCTGTTTAAGTACTTAAAGTTAAAACCATGTCTGAGGTTCTATAGTTACACTGCAATTGAAACACAACACAGTCATATAAGTGTAACACAAAAACAAAGCCAGCTAAGGGGTTTAACCCGAGGCTATAGTACACCATCATGTTTATCATCCCACATCTGAGGGAGTCCAATTAGCAATCATGTCCACTGGATAGCATTATCATGTTTTACACACTCAAATGTGGTTATCTGTTCTTTTATAACCACCTGCCCTACAACTATAGAAGACGGTTTTATTAACATTTGCTGAATTTGTCTAAATTTAATGTCACATACACATAAGTAAAACAAAGTACTACTTAAAAAAATAGGGAATTAAAAAACATCTATTTTGCATTTCTTGGCCAAAAGCCAATTCTTAAAAACAATGCAGATTTGTTGTGCAACCATTGGTTACTTGAAAGAGTGACCGCCTTGCAGGGGAAACACATCCCAGAATGCTTTTATCAACAAACTTTATGTAAAACATATTTAAAAGGCAAAATAACTCAAAAGAAATCTCATATCACTTAATTGTAAAAGTTACTCTTAACTTTTGGTCGACGCGGTACTTTTGGTACAGCATGAGTATAGTTTGAAACCAGGACTAAAATGGGAGCAACTATAATTAAAATGAAAGTCAGCTGTGTTATTGCTGTGAATGACAAGAAGTGAATTGAACCAACCTCGTTTATTCAATCAAACAAAGATATTTATCAATTGCTTTGTAGTGCTGGAAAGTGACTGTTGTCACATTGACTGCAGGCTGATCGCACTTAGTACTATCAAGATGCAGCAGTATGGCAGATCATCATGCACGTCAGTTGAATTATATGTATTTCAGTAAGCAAAAAGGGGGGGCGGCGGGCTGACGGACATATGCCTGACATCTGACGTAATGTCTTTACCGAGAATTACAACGACGGATGAAAATTGCAATTCCTTTTTTTTTTTTCAGCATTCCATCATTCATTGGTCCGTCGGCAAAACGGGCACCTAGAAAAAACACCACTTTCAGGCTAAAAATGCATTGTAATGCACTGCGTTACTCTCATTTGTAACGAGTACAACACTACAATTTTTTGTGTGTAGTATATTACTCTACCACGTTACAGCAAAAAGTCAAGCATTACAGTAATTACATTACTTTTGTAATGCATTATTCCCAACACTGATAATAATTATTATTCGAAACATTCTGTTTGCTAAAACAAATGTTCCCACAGTAATACAAAATAACAAAATTTCAAGTCCAGTTGAACTGTTTCATTTGAGATTCACTTGGGTCATTACAGGGTGTGGGACAAGAAAAAACTTAATTTTAGGGGGCACTCCAGACTTATTTAGTATTTTTAGAACATATTCCAAGCACTCTATTCCCCTAGTGTTTTATCTTTATTTTATTTTTTTTATTTGGTTTTGGAATAAGTAAATTTACTCAGAAACTGCATGTGTCCGTATTTTTTTTATTTGGATTGTTTAAAATTGGATGGGTTGGACGTAAAAAGTCCTCCAATTCTGGAATGACCCATAAACTGCTTGTCCTTCGCAGTATTCAGGACCAATGGAGTATCTCAGTCAGTTTCAAAACATTTGGTGAGGCCTGCTGTGTCCTATAACACACACATGCCCTAACAGGCAGTTACCACTAGATGAGGCAAGAATTCTTGAGTTCTGCATTGCACACAGGCACAGACTCTCATTTTAGCATGTGTTTGCGTTCCTAAATTTTTGCTGGTCTGGTATCTATCTATCTATCTATCTATCTATCTATCTATCTATCTATCTATCTATCTATCTATCTATCTATCTATCTATCTATCTATCTATCTATCTATCTATCTATCTATCTATCTATCTATCTATCTATCTATCTATCTATCTATCTATCTATCTATCTATCTATCTATCTATCTATCTATCTATCTATCTATCTATCTATCTATCTATCTATCTATCTATCTATCTATCTATCTATCTATCTATCTATCTATCTATCTATCTATCTATCTATCTATCTATCTATCTATCTATCTATCTATCTATCTATCTATCTATCTATCATATGTGTCTATCTGTTTGTCCACCTATCTGTCTGTCTGCCTGTCTGTCCATCTGCTCACCGTCTATACAACTGCTCAAAACGTTTGTTTGAGTCATGCAAAAATGCCATGTGGAAGCTTAAGCAATAGTTCAAGATCACACATTTTAATTTGACAGATATTTTTCCCAGCTAAAGCAATTAGTACGATAGTAGGAGTTTTTTGTAGAGAGGTGTAGTGCGGAGGGAAATAGAGAATTATGCTACGTCTTGTCTAAAATAATAAAGTTGTGTCAATTCATTTGAGCTACTAAGCAAGTGTGCTCACTAGTTGAAGGTAAACAGTGAGCTGCGAGTTATGGTATTTACCATTTTGGTCACAAAAAAAAGAAATCAAGTTTGCACATAATAGAAAAGCCAGTGCGGCAGTACATTAACAGTATTGAACATGAAATGAGGAACCTTTTGTTAGAATGGCCTATATCACTGGCATGCCTACAGGGCCATGCAGGAGAAAAGGTCTAGTGCTGAGTGATTTTGCCTCCAGATATTGTCGAACTTCAGATGTTGTAAGTGCAGCCTTGAGACAAACAAAACAAATTCGCATAGCAGCTGTCATCCACTACTCTGTAGATATGATTTCACTTCTTGTACACTGTAGACCAGGGTTGTAAAACTCGTTTTAGCTTGAGGGCCGCATAGAGGAAAATCTATCCCCAAGTGGGCCGGATCAGTAAAATCATGGTATATATTTATATAACTTTAAAACAACAACAAGATGTATTATTCTTTTTCTCTTACTGTCCAAATGCAGTACAAACACAATATCACTACAGTAAGTATTCTCTAGTATAAGGAATCAGTATTTGTGTTGTCCAATCTTTCCTTATAACAGAATTTCCTTATGTGGGAAAGGACATCCTGCACAAATATGCAAGTACAGTGGGCACCCGGTTAACGAACCCCCTGTCTTACGTATTTTTCATCTTTCGACGGGGACCACGGCGTTTTTTTGTCCCGCTCTTACGCACAAACCTTTCGTCTTACGAACCATCCAGCATGCCTGTCAGTGTGTCTGCAGCAGTGTTTGCTGCATCAACAAAAACAACTTTTCTCGCATGTCACGGAAATGCCGATATGCTATTGGTTGATTAAGGCAGTCACGGAGATGCCGACATGCTATTGGCCAGCGTCACGTCAATCACAGAAATGCAGATATGCTATTGGCCGAACGCCCTCATCTAGCTTAATGGCACGAGCTGGTCGGTGTGTTGTGAAGACTCTGCAAACTTTTATCTGTTAGACATGGCTTCTAAAATTGCAAGTGGCGGTAAAGGAAGAAGTAAGAGGATGATGACAATAGAAACCAAGCAGGAGATAATAAAAAAATACGAAGGAGGCGCACGCATAGTTAACCTTGCTAGTGAGTATGGCCGTAACCGCTCGACAATCGGTACAATTCTCAAGAACAGGGAAGCTATTAAAGCAAGCAAGTCTTCTAAGGGCACGACTTTCCTTGCCAGGGGACGGACCTCGGTCAACAACAAAATGGAAAGGCTTCTTCTATTATGGATTAAAGAGAAGGAAATCGCCGGTGATATGTTCTCGTTTGAAAAAAGTTCTCGTTTAAGAAAAAAAAAAAAATCTGCGGGTAAGTCTCTTTTCTACTTTGTATCCCGCTTCGCCCAATCGGATGCATTTCACGGTCACTCTTCCACCGTCATCTTTGTTCTTTTTCTTATGGACGCCATGATCTGCAGGATGTAAATGAATCACATTAAAATCTTTCATAATTAACACCAAATTCATAACAAGAGTGACTTACATGTTGACGTTTTGGGTCCGATGATGGAAGATTGAAGGGAGGAGCGGACACAGTTATTCCTGTCATTTTGAGTGGAAATTTACATGCGTCAAATGCATCATCGGTAGAAAAATAATCAATGCCAAAAAAGCCATTTTCCAACCTTTATTGTCGGAAATCGTTCGTAGTGGTGACAAATTTAATAATAGTAATAATAAATAAAAACATGATAACGTGCACATGCACCTTTTATAGAGAAAGGTCTACAGTTTCCAGATGGAAATTAATCAATGTGCTACATTTATGAAAAGACTCAAACAGGGAAAGTTCCTGCAGTTTACAGGACAATATAGAAGTAATATTTAGGATGTAGGATAATGAATATTATATAAAAAAGTTAGTTTTACATTATTTTACTCTTTTACAGAGTACTCAAATGCTAGCGTACTTCGAGTACAGCTACTGTTTATACAACAGTTACATACCTGTACCTGAAAATCGGGGTCTCAACATGGTGCCTACAGCCAACAGGCCAAGAACCATGTAAGCAACCTGCTGACCTGTTCTAAGAATACAATAGCTTACCTGTGATGAGATATTGTGATTCCCTAGGAATGTTGTAGAAATGGTTATTTGTAAATGTGAACAATAGCAGAGATCTTGACCCACTATCAGAAACAATTAACATGATCAGTGTGATTAAGTAATTTTAGCAAATGTATCATTTCAGAACTTTGCACTAAACTAATTGGTATTCAAGAATTTGTTTGGTGACCGCTACTGTGAATTGGCTGGCTGTATAATAAGATAAGATGTTTGATATGCTTACTTACACCAATACAATGTTTTGATGGAGCTTATATACTGTTTATAGTAACCACAATCTTTTTGTTCATTTTACCACTCCTTTTACATTCATTGAATACATACCTGTAGAGAATGAACATCAGTGTATTCATAAAGGTTCATCGGGGCTGCTGGGTGTGCGTTTGCATATGTGTGTGTCCGTGTAAACTGCTTGCTGTCTGGAGGCCAGGCAGCGCTGGGCTGTAGGAGAGATGGAGCGATCCTCTGAGTGCCTCACGCTAGCTTACATGTGCATCGATCGTACATCCATTGTGCATATGAACAAATGCCCCCCTGTGCAATGAAGAATGCGCCCTACACACATTGCTTGCTCTGCGTTTCAAGAGGGATGACCCTGATAACATCCGCAATGATCTATAATATAATTTTCTGTTGATGGTCTTTTTTTTTTTTTAGTTATTTGTCTGACGTCTGGAGGCTATAAGCACAATTGAGTTGGGTTTTTCCTTCCTGTCAAAGCTTAACTGCAACCACCTTCAATCTCTGCTTGGTTTTGATGCCTTCAGACTCATTATTTTTTTTTAATTACTGTATTTCCCTGAGTGCAAGTTGAGTTTTTTTTTCCTTAACCCCCATATTAGGGGGGTCGACTTAAACGTGCATAAATCAAAACAGACCAATTTTTCTGCATATCTGTCTTTAAATAACATTAATTCGAATGTCAAATAAGTAATATGTTATTCACGAGGCTTAAAATGATTATCTATACCTCTAATCCGATATATTATGCATCCGTTATAAAGCATGGTAGAAGGTTTAGAACTATATTTAGACGAAGAAACAGTGGAGGGTAACCTTCCACACTCTGATCTTACAACAGTCGTCACTTGGGTAAAGAACATCCCAATTAAAATGATCAACAAATCATCTCCAAAGACACCCATTTCAAACACGTTGGATCGATCCGAAGATGACTATCCGGGGACGAGTAGCAAGGATGTTTGAACTATTGATGAGAAGGTAAGAGAGGACATCCTGGAGTTAAATGGGAGGAGCTATTTGCCCTGTCAGATAGCGATGATGACTTTTAAGGCCTCTCAACAAATTAATATTCAGCTGTGACAAAAAAAAATAAAGCATTGAAATGTCAAATTATTTTATTGTTGCAACATTAATTTCAGCGTTAGCGTCTACGCACACATTTCATCTTACATCTCTCGTTTCCACCCTACTCCCTCCCCCCATAACTGCAATATTATGTTATTTGATCTAAGATGAAGAGATCCTAATTTCATCATTTTAATAACACATACCATGTGTTGTATTTGGACTGCCATGATCTGTGTAAACTTTAAAGTCAGGGGTAGCCCTAACCTAGCCAAATTGAAGTGAAAAAGGGTGGATCAACTTACAAGTGAGGTCAACTTTTCTCTGAGAAATACGATATTTGTTTCTGTTGCATGACCTAACCAGGATTTGTAGCAGTCATCCCATTAACGTGAATCTTTCAAGACGCTATCCTTTGTCATTCACGTCCGGTAAACACACGTGGTAATTTGTAATAATGTGACACCAGCAGCCAGTGAAATTGTTTATTCAGATAAGCTTTGTGAGTGGAGTGGAATGGTGTGTGGTGGCGGGCAAGCGCTGAAGTGAAGTAAGGAAATCAACACTAATTGTCTTTAAGACCATAAAGTATCGGAGATGGATGCTAAAACTTTGGTCTTATCAGTTTTATATCACTAATACATATTATGCATGTTGGGGAGGACCCAAAAGGCAGGGAGGCTGGTTGCACTCAGAAAAAAAAATAATATGAAGATAAAAGAAGGAAAACAAAGTTGACAGCTGCATACAAAGTAACAAACCCAAACTCGAAAATAAACTTAATTGAAAATACTTGAAAAACTGACTCGTCTAAAACTCTCAGAACTCATCAATAGAACAATCCTATATCAACATCATTAACAATGACCAGAGAAGAAATTTAGGAAGAAAAAAATGAAAAATGTTTATCAAATGAAAAAAAGAGATAGGATTGGAAGATGTTTTATTCCCCCCCCCAAAATAACGGTATTTTAAAATCTGAAATTACAAAATACTCACAGTATCTACTCTTAAATAGATTTGAAAGATTTAGCACAAATTAGCTAAATTAATGCTATCCTTGCATACCTTATTTACTATTTGTGTTATCCATGCTCCATTATGTTTTGTTCCTGTTCCACGGAACAATTCATAGAGTGAATGACAATAAATTGTACTGCAACAGATTGTATCGGTTATGCTGGCAGCGAGTGTTACTAATTTGGTGGAATGCAGGCATGACTTTGCATTCAGTCTGAGCATCACACTCACATTCACAAACACGTACAATCACACGTGCCGTACATCATGGTAATTACAATGTTATTTGACAATACCCATTAGCAGCCAAGTACTGCATTATAATTCCTGTTGATCTCAACATTCTCCTTGAGCGTGAATGACTGCATGTGTGTGAACAACAGGGGGCAGAACACTCCCGATTTGAAGAATTGTTCCTCGTGTGGAGGGAGATGGGCCATCGGGCGGGCAGGTAGGCAGGCAGACAGACAGACCCATTGAGTGAATATGAGTGAGTGAGCAAGTGAGTGATTGAGAGAGATAGAGAAAGAGAGAGAGAGGGAGAAAGAGAGGGGGGGGGAGACTCATCAGTTAATTAGTTTTTCTTCCCTATTTTTACTCTTAGTCTGGTCTTCAGGGAGTTCTCCCACTTTATGTAAGTGTGTGTGTGTTTGCGTGTGCGTGCGTGCGTGTGTGTGTGTGTGTGAGAGAGAGTGTTTGCATTTCTCTTTCTTCATCACTGTCTCATCTGTATCATCAAATTATACTGCAGGGAAAACGTTTTGCTTTATTTTGGCCCTCATTCCTTGACTTTTCATTGTACTCCCCCTCCACCTAGTTCTTCCCCAAGTTCATTTGTTTTTTACATGCTTGTTGAGAACGCTCAAGTCATCAGTCTAAAACAAGAGGATTGTAAAAAGGATAAAAAAAGACAGCCATCATTTTCACAACCTATAAAATGTGCACAAATGACTTGGTCTGAGACCGCCACATATTTTGTGGTATCTACTAGTAATATCTGTCGCTTAGCACAGAGCATATATCATTGCCTTCGACTCAGAGAACACTTAAGGTACTATTAAATAATAACAAAAATAATAATCATCATCATCATCATAATCATAATAATAAAGCCTTTGTGTACAATTGTCACTGCATTTTTTATTAATGCACAACAGATGAATGAATGAGTGGAAATGGATGGTGCTCAATACATAATTAATACACAACGCAACAGCTAACAAAAAATATATATACACTTGAATGAATGGATTTGCGATTGGCTGGGAACCAGTCCAGGATGTCCCCCTGCCTACTGCCCGAAGATGTCTGGGATAGGCACCAGCAAGCTAGTGACCCGAGTAAAGATAAGCATCTAAATCTAATTGATGAATCAATACTTTGACATTATTTTTGAAGACTGTTAAAGTCATACAATATTGGTCATATTTATAGAGCATCAATGTCAAACAGTCAACAAACAGTCATAACAGTCAATGAAGTATATTTTTATCTGAATTCCATTTTTACCCAGTTTAGGCACATTTTAATACAGTATTCATTGTCAGTTTATGAATGTGATCAAAAATCTCTGGGATACTAGCTGTGCTGTGGTTCATTAAGGTAATTTTTAGGGGGGTCAAATTTGGACTGATTTGTAAAAATAGATACGTGCTGAATGCATAATAACGCAAATAACAAACTCATAATAAAAAAAAAAACTCGATGGATGCGTAGAAGTTTTGGAGCTCTCTTTTTAGGACTATGTCAAAATCTGGTACTGAACTTCAACCTTGCACTTGGTCATGGGCGAGTTACAATCTGTTTTGCTTCCACATGGTCACCGCATCTGTTGCCTTCCCAACACAAGCCAGAGGTTTACTGTTCCAATGGTACCATGGCAAACAATTTAATGATATTGGCAAGCCTATTGCATAGCCACAAAATCAGCCTGCTTTCAAGTTATCAGACACAGTGGTGAAATCAACACTTACTCATTCACAGATTTGAATCATTAGCTTCTGCAAAGACATTCATTCATCTTTGTCGTGATGTTTTGTTGGCGAGGCCACAGTGAACACTCACTCAAATGCAAATATTCATCCGAGGCGGGGGTTTGAGCTGGGGCTTACCCACGGAAGGTAAGGCAGATCCTGAACAGTCAGCTGAACAGCAAAAATAAGACCAAGGCCATTAATGCCTATTCCTTGCCAGTGATCAGATATTCAGCTGGCATTATTCCTTGGCCACTGAAAGAGATGTGAGCCGCTGTGTCGGGACAAGGAAGCTCCTTACAAGGGATGGTGGGCTCCACCCTAAGTCCAGCTTCCTGAGGCTTTACACAAAGCGGAAAGAGGGAGGTTGTGGATTAGTGAGCATCCAAGTCACTATCCCGAAGGAACCAACAGGCCTCCAAGAACACATTAAGATGATGGGCACCACGGAACCTGCTCTGTGAATGCCACAGACTACATAAGACCAGTAAGAAGAGGGAGCCAGATGGATTGTCATAGAAAGACAAGCCCCTTCATTGCCTGTACCGCCGCCAAATTAAAGGAGTGGCTGACATCCAAAAAACATACCAGTGGTTTGAAAAGGCTGGACTAAAGGACAGCACAAAAACACTAATCATAGGAGCACAAGAACAGGCCCCAAACAAAAGATGACTGGAGGCCGGGGTCTATCATATCAGACAAGATCCCAGGTGAAGGCTGTGCAAATAAGTGCCAAAGACTGTACAGCACATCACTGCAGGGTGTAGAATGCTGGGAGGCAAGTCATACATCGAACGACATAACCAGGTTGAAGGAATACCATATTTTCCGCACTACATTATAAGGTGCACCTAAAGGCCTCAAAATTTCTCAAAAGATGACAATGCGCTTTATAATCCGATGCGCCTAATGTATCGATCATATCCAATGATACAACAGCAAGTCCAATGTAATGTCTCACATGCCATTAATCTCAGCGTCTTGCTACTTTATCTCAATTTAGTGGTGAGCTTCATGAACATGAAGAGTCATACTAAAAGTAAATAGTAAACAAACAATGCGCCACAAGTAACCCATGTGAAAGGAACTTTGGGACACCTCACACAAGTCACAACACACAGCGATTTCCTGATATGTGTGTGTATATATATATATATATATATATATATATATATATATATATATATATATATATTAGTCAGCTGGTCACCAACAGATTTCTTTCAATAGGCAAGCAATCAGGTGTATCACTCAATAATTGGTGGGTGCAAAGGACGGCCCAATCAATGGCTTGACATCACATCCGGTCCTGACATGGCACCATGCATAAAAATTAACCATGGAGATTCATTTGGCAAATGCAAGACGAGACACAAAAATGGAAATACCAGATATTTATCAAACTTCATCAATCCCTCATATTGCGACACCAGACAAAGAGGTGTGATCTACTGTTGTAGATTATCATAAAGTGCCAGTCAAAAAAAACTCAAACCAAATACATGCTTTCATTTATAAGAGAAGGAAACAGCTAACACCGTTATTGCATAAGGTAATAATATTAACATTGTTATTATGAGAAATATATGTGGGCGAGTATGATAATGCAGCCAGCTCTTTGTTTAAAAAAAAAAGTGAAAACACTTGCTCAACTGCACAGCCCTTGCATCATAAAAATGATCTTGCTTCAGAAAATAGGAGTTTGATCCATCCATCTATTCATCCATCCATTTTCTGTGGCCGTTTATCCTCAGGGTCGCAGGCCTACTGGTGCCAATCCCAGCTGCCTATAGGCGGGAAGACACCCTCAACTGGTTGCCATCTAGTTGCAGCGCACACAGAGACAAAAAAAAAAACAAAAAACATTCACACATTCAATCACCAGTGTTGGGCAATTTACCGTATTTTTTGGACTATAAGCCGGTTTGTATACTGGTGCGCCTTATAGTCCGGAAAATACTGTACATTAAAGTTGTAATGCATTATGTATGACTTATTACTGTCATTTGAAGGTTATTAGTTACATTACAATTCTACATTACACTCCTGTGGCACTCATTTTATATTATTCTCGTATAACTGAAAATATGGATTTACCATTCTAAATGTAGCTCATTACACTTATTATACATCCAGTGGAAGGTTGGTTTTAGCCTAAAAACAGTACAAATCATTTTGTCCGTATTGTATACTTTTAAAGACAAGATCCAATATCTTTTTTTATTTTTCTATTTTAATCCCTTTCTTACTTAGCTTCAAAAGCATAGTAATGCATTGTTTATGCTTTAGGCAGAAAGTTAGTGCATTCCTCAATTTCAATGTTAACATTCAAAATCAAGTTCAGTAGGCTGGGTGAGGGACAAAAACAGGTGATTTCAGTTGGGCTAATGTTAGTAACGAGAAGTTTTGATCGTTATCATGTTTAACATACTTTTTAACAGGAGTTTTTAAATGCTTCATCTTGATACACACATATATATATATATATATATATATATATATACAGAAATATTTACATATAGCAATTGTACAGTGAAAATTAGTGTTCACGTTGTCATTATTATTAGTTTTGAAGTGCTAGAGAATCATCTGGAAAGCGGCACCATATCTTCACCCCAAGACATACTCTGCCAGTCGTTTAGTCTCCGAACCTCTTGAGGTGGAAGTGGCATCCCTGTGTGAGTCAAGCACCATTTTGTCTGCTTTATTTTATCCCCATACTCAATCCTCTGCGTGTTTTATTTTCACTAACTTCACATTACTATGGCACTGCTCTACATGGTTTGTCAAATTACTGGTACTATTTGGCTAAGTGGACAGCTCTTTAAACTGTTGCGCACAAATTGCACCTGACCATTCTATTCTTCTTTATCCCTGACGAAGTGAAAGTAGCAATGGCCGTTATGTCCATCTTGTGTTCGTATTGTCCATATTAAAACTGTGGTCTGCTGGTGGCGCACTCATCTAGTAGATAGCAATAACAGGAAGTAAACATTTTGCACCGGACTTTTCTCTTCCGATCTGGTGGTGTATTGTGATGCATTGCTTTTCTCTCATTTGTACTGAGTATAAAAAAAATACTATTTTAGTGTATGTAATGCATTACACTACTGCGTTCCAGCAAAAGGTAATGCATTATAGTAAGCAATTACATTGCTTATGTAATGCATTACTCCCAACACTGCTAATCACACCTAAGGATAATACCTTTATTACATTCAACACAAATGCACATTTCTGTAGTGAATATCTTGTGCACTTCTACATTGGATACATGCTAGCTAAGTGTGATTCTAATGAAGATACTTGCACATCAGGATTCTCTGATAGCGTTAAACAGAGTGGAAAAGGCTTCGGGCACACTTGATCACACTGGCTGTGATAAGGTCTAACTGAGTGTATCAGTTGAAAGGGGTGGAGGAGTTTACACCCCCAGCAGCACTTTGATAAATGAAGCGTCTGACTTTCTCGCCTTCGCTAATCAATTAGCAACCTCTACATTCCCCCTGCTTCCTTTTCGCTTGCCACGCCACACCATCCTTTTCCATCAAACTCTGCATCCTCTTCTCTATCAACCTCTTCTTTGGTCTTCCTTTAAGATCTTGTGCCTGGCAGCGCTTTCCACATCATTCTTTTCCAAATATACTCACGGACTCACATTTGGATGTTCCTTGTACCCGTTTCTTTACCTCCTCACCACACTCACTGTTCTTTTGGTAGACCCTATGTATTTAAAATCCTCAATCTTCTCTTGCTGTTGCATCATCCGCCCCCCTCCACCCACTCCCCTCATTCCCGTACTCAGTACGGGAATAACAGCGTACTGTCTGCTAAGGTAATCTTCATTCTTCTCCTTTCCAATTCGTGCGTCCACCTTTCTAAATGTTCCTCCACCTGCTCCGTGCTTTTGCTGTAGATCACAATGTCATCTGCGAATATCATGGTACATGGGGAATACAGTCTAACCTCATCTTCTCTCAGCCTTTTCATCACTATTGCAAACAGGATGGGGCTTACAACCAATTACTGATAAAGAACCACCATCACACTTAAATTCTGTCACCCACAGAGAAATTACATACCACATCTCACCACTGTTGTACTGCTCTTATATATCCTGTCTTATTGTAATGCAGTGTACTTCTCTTCAGACTTCCAAATGACACAATTCGTCTTTTAGTAACTTGTCATGCGTTTTCTATCTACGACACAGTGCAGCTCCTGGCTTTCTATGTACTATTTTGATAACAAAACCAGCACAACCGCAGCTCAGTTTATTCAACATACATATTTACAATCCATATCCATCCATTTTCTGTAGCAACTTATCTTCACTTTCATCATTTCTTTGCCGGTGCCTATTCACCCGTCTTCCGGCAGCTGGCGAGGGACACCCTGAGCTGGTTGCCAGCCAATCGCAGGGCACAAACAAAGAAAGGATTACTCATACTAACAAACACACTTAATGGAGTGTCCACTTTGGAGTGTCCACTTACCTACCTTTTATGGTTTTGGGGTTGTGGTACGAAACCAGAGTGACCAGAGAAAAGCCACTTGGGCACGAAGAGAACATGCAAAATCCACACAGGAGGGCCAGATACATCAATGCATTTTCTGCATTGTCAAATTTAAATAGTAAATAACATCTGAGTCAACGATTATTTTTGACAAAGGAATCAATAGATTGATTGATTATTTTAAAAAATTGATAGTTGCAGCAGTATTACTGACTGAGTTGTCATGACTAGCTTATTTGTTGATTGAGTTATAACTTAAATTGCTAAATATGGCTCTCTCAATTTGTGCTGGATGTTTTAGAGTTGACAGGAGCTTTCTATGGGGTTGCCTAGAAAACAATAGAACAGGCAACTGTTCTTTTAGTACTTGAGAAGTAGCATGATTTTATTAAGCTTTTTATTAAGTCCAAGGGGATGGAGGCCTATCCTTCTCGGTCATTGTTTTCAAATGCAATTTCCATTTTACTCAGCTGTATTTTTCTACACTGTCTAGGGCTCTTAGGTATAAGATGTCAAATGGAAGAAATGCATTTATGTTTTAGAAGTACCTAAAGAAATGTAGCTAATTTGGACGTTACCAAATTATGTGATTGAGCACGTAGCTTTGTTCTGAAAAGCTATTGATGTTCAAAACAGAGATGTTTAATTTGCATTCCCCCAAACAACTTAAATTGGAGATAATTCTTTGGTGACTTGAAAGAGTCTTACCTTCATTAATTGCTTTGTTACATCAAAGCTCTGTGTAGAATTACTGGCCAATGAAAAAAGGTACCCTTTCCTATGTCTTGTTTATCTAAATAGCTAACCAGAGCAGAAATGGGGGTTGCTCTTTATGCGTGTGTGCGCGTGTGCGTGTGTGTGTTTGTGTGTGTGTGTGTGTGTGTGTGTGTGTGTGTGTGTGTGTGTGTGAATATTAGTATGTATGAAGTGCATAAATGGAAAGGCGCATAATGCTAACGTAAGGGACTTCCACAGCACTTTGGATTTGCTTCGCCTCCACTCTGGTGCTTGCTCTGTACGCATATTCTATCCCTCATCAATAAATTACATATTAATGCCTCTTCCAACTCCTCACCTGATTTAGACAAATCCACCAGCATCTCTCTTCCAGTCATGCCCCTCTGTATTCCTGTTTAGTTCCCTCTCTGTCAGCATCGTCATCTTCCTTTTTTTCCCCATGTTGCACATGTTCTTCCCATGCTAGGAAGGTTGTAAATTACCTGATCTTTTTTCTGTCGCTTAACAATCTCTCGCACCCCACTTATTACTTTATTGTTCATCCTTTAACTGTCATCTAAATGAAACCCATCCATGGAGGGAGTAAATCCTCCTTGTCCGGGCCAGTACTTTGTGAGCACATGAGGGTATTCCTCACCTCCTCAGAAGAAATTAACCTGGGCCCCTGGTATAAAAAATAATGTGATAAATGTGTAGTTTATTGCCATGTCAAAATCATTTGTCCATCCATTTTCTATTCTATCGTATTTCTCAGAGTACAAGTCAACCTTGTTCATAACTTGACCCCCCCATTTTTTTTTTTTTATTAAATTTAGGTGAATTTTACAAAAACATGATTATAAGATTACCCCTGACTTTAGTGGTTGCATAGATCATGGCAGTCCAATTTTATCACATAGTCTATGTTCTTAAAACTACAAAATTACGGAACTTTTAGACACATTTCTTCATCGTATATCAATTAACATACTGTTGTAGTTATTTGGGGATGCAGAAATGAGACAACTGCGAGGCAATGTACGTGTATGCGTAGACACAAATTCTGAAACTAATGTTGCAACAATAAAATGATTTGACGTTTCAAGGTTTTATTTTTTAGACAGGTGAAAATTAAATTGTCCTCTCTTTCCTGCTTTTCATTTGCGCAAACATCCTCGTTACTCTTCCACGGGTAGTCAATTTCGGATCCATCCAATTTTTTTGAGGTATTCAGAGATGATTTGCTGATCATCTTACTTAGGATGCTCTTTACCCAAGTGACGACTTGTAAGATCAGAGTGTGGAAGGTTGCCCTCTATTGTTTCTTCATCTAAAACTTCTAAACCTACCATGCTTTATAACGGATGCATACTATGTCAAATTAGAGTTACCGTAATTTCCGGACTATAGAGCGCACCTGATTATAAGCCACAACCCACTACATTTTAGAGGTAACCCGATTTTGTACATACACAAGCCGCACCTGCATACAAGCCGCATGTGCCCACATTAAAACATGTAAACATATTTACAAAGAAAGACGGTACACAGAGAGTTTTCAAAGTTTTAATAATATAACTTAACAATAATAATATAACTTTCTTCCCAAACGTGCCTGTGACAGGGTAGTAAAACGGTAGCAACACGCTAGCAACATGGTAGCAACACGCTAGCAACACAGTATAACAGGTCTGGTAAAACAGGTCTGGTAAAAGAACATACTGGTAAAAATCACGGTAAGCCGTCTTCATCTTCCTCCTTTGAACTGAAGCCATCGAAGTCATCTTCCTCAGTGTCGGAATGAAACAGTGTCATATAGACGTCGTCACACACTCCCTCAGCCTCTCTCTCGCTGTCACTGTGCCCTCCTCTCCGTCACGCAGCAGACCGGCTTTTCGGAAGCCGTTGGTGATGGTGATTTTTTTGACGCTGCCCCACGCTGTCAGGATCCACTGGCAGACTTGTGAAAAAGTTGCCTTTTGCATGCGGCCAGTTTTAGTGAAAGATTTCTCGCCGCTAGTCATCCAATTCTCCCATTCAACACGGAGCGCCACTTTAAATGCACGATTCACACTAATGTCAAGCGGCGGAAATACTTCGTTGTGCCCCCAGGAATCACAGCTGGAATGGAGTTTGTCCTGTGTCATATGCCTTTTTTTTGCATTTTCCATGATGAGGGTATGTTCACGCTAATTTAATTTATGCACAAGACAGGAAGTTTCATTCTTCCTCGACGCATATATTCCACCGGTCTTGATCTTACCTTTTCTACTCGAGCGCCCCTAGCGGCTGTTAGAAAAATTACATAAATTGGCCGCATCAATGAATAAGCCGCAGGGTTGAAAGTTTGGGAAAAAAGTAGCGGCTTATAGTCCGGAATTTACGGTATATGTAATCATTTTAAGCCTCGTGAATAACATATTACTTACTTCACATGCCTTGTAAATGACCTGATCATATTGATTTTGCATTCAAAGTAACGCTATTCAAACACAGATATGTTAAAAAAGTAGACATTTTTTAGTTATGCGGTTATAAGTCAACCTCCCAAATATGGGGGGAGAAAATGAGTGAAGAAAACTCGACTCGTACTCTGATAAATATGGAATATATTCTTTTCAGGGTCACGAGAAGCTGGAGTCAACCTTGACTTGCCTTGAGAAAGGCAGCCTATATACTAATTTTCCTGTTGATCACATTGTACATAAATCCATTTACATTTATTTTCAGTGAGTTAGAGTGTGAACTGAACTCACAATGCAACATCGGACATTAGGGAGTGAAACGGCACTTTCAGAGACCCAAATTGCAATTGCAAATGTGAGATGATCAAGCAAATTTGGCTTTTTCTCCCACTTAATACTAATGATGTATGCATGCACCATATGACTGAAGAAATTGTGCTTTACTTGCTTTTTGCTACCACTTACCTGTAAAGATGCACGAAGCCACATCAAGCAATAATGAATACAGATGCTGACTCACCATAAATGCAAGCCCTGCCTGGGTAGTGACTTACAGGCAGGGCTAATTAAAACAGGTGTGGGATGAAGCAGCCTGAAGTTTATTATTCATTAAAGCGCTTTAATATGTCCCTTCAAGACTCAAAACATCTTAATGAGTGTGACACAGGGTGGCGCTGCTCTTACAAGGCAAGAGAAGAATAGATGTTGTCGTGTCATGTATAATAAGTGAGTAATGAAGTCAGGAGGAAGTCAGCGTTGATGAAAGACTGAGGCAAAGGCACTTATGAAAGCAAACAAAAATTGTCTAGGAAAAGGCAAAAAAATATCATGTGAAATACATTTGCACTCTCTTCCCTGATGAGATTGCCAGCTCTCCCTAACTGAGCAGAGCGAAGAACATTGTCAGCGACACATCTCATCCTGGTCATCATGCTTTCAAAATGTTGTCCTCTGGTGGGCGCTAGAGAGCTCATAAAAGCCAGATACTAGATACAGATAGATACAGGATACAGGTCAGCTTTTTCCACAGAGCTGTTAACATTCTGAATAACAGCAAAATAGAGAACACATTAAAAATAACAATAGCACTCTCTAAAACTATAATTCTTATTCTGTGCTATTAACCGTATTTACTATCCATGTTATTTATATAAAAATTTACCAATCTGAGCCGCTTTCCCAACTTTGTCGTGTTCTTGCTATCCCTTGTTGTACATCTGCTGAAAAATTCTATTCTATTCTATTCTATTCTATTCTATTCTATTCTATTCCTTCAGGGGTTAAATTAGAACAGAAATCTAGATCTTTTTTTCTAACTGCATATTACCATCTGCAAAATCTGTAGCATTGAATAGCTGACGTTTTTTTTGTCCTCAGAAATGAAACAACCTTTTTTTTTGGCCAAATTGAAATTGAGGCGAGTGAAAACAATTTGAAATTGTGCCATAGATAGATAGATAGATAGATAGATAGATAGATAGATAGATAGATAGATAGATAGATATGTGTGTAAACATACATACTGTATGTATGAATAAGTCTGATGCCACTGAATATTTTGAGGGGTTGAAAGTAAAAATATATTGTTTTATTTAACGATGTTATGACACTTTCAAAGTCATGGGTCCAAGTTAGTGAAAAATCCAGGGGTTAAACAAAGAGCACCATCTCGACGAATTTTGGCTTAGTTTGTTAATGATAAATGAGTGGTGCTGTCATAGGTATGAAATCATGTTTTACAAAAAAGAAAAGGTCTTGATAGCTCATTCATTGGGTTGCAGTTGCCTTTTATTTGCCTTTTTCTCACATAACTACCAACCTAAAAGTAACACCATTATGATTGCCATTTTTACGCTACCGTGCTTTCCTGTCTCCTATACTTTTTACATTTGATCTTGTCATTCCCTCTATTCCACCCCCAAATCTTCTCCAGAGGTAGCTTTCACTGAGAAAGATATTAATGTGGCAGTTTAATGAGCAAATACCCACATGAGTATTGATTATATACTTGCCTGGGGTAAAGTCTGCCCTCTGCTCCCAGTCACGTATTGATCTTTATTGGGGGAGGATCAGAGGAGCCATCTCAGAGTTCACACATCAAGCAGGTGAATCGTCTAGCTGTGATGGTACAACAAACAACAGTAAGAGTCATTTATGGTGACATTTATTCTTGAGTTAAGCAAATGCGGTGTAGCAGAGTATTGTTTGGTATGGGTCACAAACCATTTTGATAGTGAGAGATCATTTTTGGAGATGATAAGGGCTACCAGTTTGATACACATTTCTGAAATAATATCTTTACTAAAATTCCTTCAGAATATGTAGGTATAGGAAATTGATATTGGTCTTTGTGTAGACTTATTTGTAAATATGTTATCAGAATGCAACACAAGCAACATCTTCGTTGGTTTGTTGGAAAAACATGACCCTAGGGGTTGGCTGTATTTGTGTTGTTTTGTCTCCCGCATCAGGCGTTTTTAGGTAATTGTTCTTATTTTCTGGTCTCGTCAAATTGCTGCAACGAGTCACGGATACGCTGGTCTGCTATTGGTCCGTGTCACGACTCCCTAAGATACTGGTCTGCTGTTGGTTGGCATCACTGTCAAAATGGCAGCATGCTACAGACTGGATCGCTTCTGAGTGCTTAAAATAACTATTTATTGTGCATTTCACTACCTAATTCAAACTTGAATGGGTGAGCCATGGGTCCCAAGATTGCTGGTGATGTTAAAGAGAGAAATAATGATGATTCATATTGAAACGTAGCTGGACTTAATCAAGAAATACGAAGAAGGCTAGCCTAGGCTAGGCTACCCTCACTCGGGAATATGACCATAACAAGGTCGTCACATGAAGGTAAATAAATCCTTTGTATGTTTTTTTTGTTTCTGATGTTTTTAATTGTATACATGTATATTATATATAAGTAGCACTTACTAGACTATTTTGGTAGTATTTTTTTAATATTTATATACAATTTTGATGTTTTTAACCTGGGGTTCTAAACTAATTAGCCATTTAACATAGGTTTGGATAGAGCCCAACTGTGGAATGGGTTAATCTCGTAAACCGGGGGCCCACTGCGTATGTGTGTGTGTGTGTATATATATATATATATATATATATATATATATATATATATACATATATATATATATATACATATATATATATATATACATATATATATATATATATATACATATATATATATACAGTGGGCCCACGTGTTACGAACTTAATCCGTTAATCTTAACTTAATCCAAACCTATGTTAATTAGTGAATGTGTGCAACGCGTGCAAAAACCTCAGGTAAAAACGACTTTATACACATATTAAAAATTAGTGACATAATCTACGGTACAGTTAAATTAAATAACATCAATATACAAAGAAAAAATGACATTTACCTTTGGGGCGACGTGACTGGCTGGAGGCGGAGGGGAACATAGATGAACCCGCAGAATTTATTTATTTTCTTAAACAAGAACTTTTCTCAAACTACAACATATCACCGGCGATTTCCTTCTCTTTAATCCATAATAGAAGAAGCCTCATCAATTTGTTGTTGACCGAGGTCCGTCCCCTGGCAAGGAAAGTCTTGCCCTTAGAAGATTGCCGAGCGGTTACGGCCATACTCACGAGCAAGGTTAACTATACGTGCGCCTCCTTCGTATTTTTTTTATCTCCTGCTTGGTTTCTATTGTCATCATCCTCTTACTTCTTCCTTTACCGTCACTAGCAATTTTTGAAGCCATGTCTAACAGATAAAGTTTGCAAAGTCTTCACAACATTCCTTCCTTCCGTTTTTCACTCCTTTTCTCTCCTCCCTTCCATCCCGACCAGCTCTGCCATCAAGCTAGATGAAGGCGTTCGACCAATAGCATATCGGCATCTCCGTGACTGACACCGTGACTGACACAGTGACTGTGACATTGTAAGAGCAATAGCATATCAGCGTTACCATGACATGCGGGAACCGTTAATTTTATTGACGCAGCTAAGCGAATAAAAATAGCACGGATACATTAACCGACATGTTGGGGCATATTGAATTGTTCGTAAGACGAAAGGTTTGTGCGTAAGGGGGGGACAAAAAACGCCGCGGTTCACGTTCGTAAGATGAAATGTTCGTATAAGAGGGAGTTCGTAAACCGGGGGCCCACTGTGTATATATGTATATATATATATATATATATATATATATATATATATATATATATATATATATGTATGTACTGTATGTGTGTGTGTGCGTGTGTGTGTGTGTGTGTATATAGTTTATTATTCATTTTAAACATCAAGTCTTGAAGCCTTGTTTATATATATTGCTTGTTTTAAAAAGTGCAATAAATAGACATGTTTGACCAAACATGATGAATAATCTTGATTAATTATCGTGATTTCAATATTGACCGAAATAAACGTGATTATTATTTCGGCCATAATCGTGCAGCCCTAATTTCCCCACAGAACCTTGTACACAGCAATGACAGTTTTAAAGTTGAGTTATAAAAGCACAATCTTTAAAATTTGCCCGTATATGAGCTGCACACACGTCACTTACACTTGCAGTTACTACCAGATCTACAATGCAAGTTGATTTCACAATCCAAGTGGGACACAGTTTCAAAGTGAATCTTTATGGAATCGATTTTCATCATGACATTTTGAAAATCTGGCAATTAGACCCGTGCTCAGGCTTCACCAAATTAAGCCTCTTTGTCTGAGTAGTATGCGAATATCCAGGTTACATTTGATGGGAAGATAAGGAGCTATGATGGAACAAATGCTCCACCCTGGAAGCATGCAAGAAATCACCATATTCTCTTTGGAAGAATTTGTCCCATTGGGTGCTGACCAGGTTTCCACATGTTGCGCATTAAAAAAAAAAAAAAAACATTAGATGACCGTTGTTCTCTGGATGGTTGTGTCGTAACTCCAAGTCCCCATCTGAGCATGTAGAAATGCCCTTACAGATGAAGAATAAATCGCACTGGGACTGATCCATTTTTTTGCACCAATTAATATTGACATAATGTTGACTTTTGGCCATCTTGGTAATGGAGTAGGAATGCATAGTTTGTTGGGCAGTCAAGACAGGACAGGTGCGACCCCCTGCACGAATGACACAATTCTGCTGGAGATATTCAGCGGCAGTGAAATGACTCAAAACATGCTTAAGTGTCCAAAAGAATGCTCACACTGACAAATTTCTCGGGAACACCATAATTTGAAGGTTACTCTACCCAGTGTGCATGCACGGCATAAAGGTGCATAAGTGACACACTTCAGTGTAGTCACAAGTCAGTGGAACATTTGAATCAAAAAAACTATACCTTTTTTGACTTAAGCACACAAGATAATAAGTCCCCAGATTTTCATGATTTCAGAGGCTTTCTTCTAGGTTTGGCAGCAGCAAGATAGTTTTAACTGGCATCTTCTTGTTTATTTCATTACACTACAGGTTCTGAGAAATCTTTTTAAACAATGTTAAATATTAGCCCCCCAAAATGTAAACAATGCATTTTTAAAATGGAAGAAATTGAAAATGACTGCATCTGTACAACATTTTTATCATCTGAACAGTCTAGAGTCTAGACTCTAGACTTAGTGAAGCTATCAAACTCAAGGCCCACCACTCCATTTTATGTGGCCCGCGGAGTGCTTTGACTCTCTGCTTTGAGTCTCAAAGGACTTCACAGGTGAAAAAGAAATCATACAGAACATCAAAAATACACAATGGCATTCTGTCAGGTTTACTGAGTAGACATTTGTAAAAACTAATGGCTCACAAAGAATATTTCAGCTCATGCATGAGGAGAACGATTCAGGACCACAAAGGCTGCAGTTCTGCCGCGCTCTGAGGCCCGTCCCTCTCGTCTGCTTCTTTTATTATCTTCGGGGTCCCTAAGTTACATGAAGGTTCCGGCCTTAAAGGGCAAAAGTGCACAGGGGGGTGTGTTTGGCCAGAACCCAAAAGTATGAAATTCACGTTTGTTTTGACATGTGTGACTTTGTTTGGAAAGATAAGCGCATGTGAGTGTGGCACGATATAATATGCAGCAACTATCTCAGTAAATCAAACAGGTCAACAACTGCTCACATTTCTTAGAACACAACTTCCTCTTCCAGAGGGGTCCTTGAGTGGCTCTGGGCATTGGACATGTTGCTGTTTCCCAACAGTGCTGTTATTGACTGCCCTCTGAAATGACCTCTACAATCATTACTAACACAACATAAGAGATATGTGATATATGTGTAAATAAACAGTAATACATTCTACATCGGTGACAAATGTATAATCACATGTATGAATCAACAAACACAAATCAACAAAAACAAAGCATATTGATGGAAGAGTAACATTTGTTTAACATATGTGAATAATAAATTTAGTGGAATGTGATTTATACCTTATTGGCATGATAATTGATTAGCATATTTATCCAACACATTCCCTTAAAAAAAGCGCCCAGAAGAGGAAGGAAAAACTCCAAAACCCCACCTGAGGAAAATGCGAAACGTTCAGAAGGAGCACAGGTGGGAGGAGCCCCCTTCCAGACTCAACAGGTAGCACTAGATGCAGAGAGCTAAAAATAGCATGTCGTGCCATATTAAGCAGTAAGTATTCTGTTAGTAACTTCATGAATACTTCTAATGTTCATATCATAATCTTGACTGAAATTCGTCTTTTAACAAAATCATTTTGCTTAGGAAACATAATTTTGAGTCAAAGAACCGTCAAGCGTTTTTTGATCACGCTGTATTCTTAAATGGAAATTCATTCTTGTCAAAAAGGCCAAGCCCATATTTTTTTTCAGCACAACTTGGATTGTGGTTTTGGAATGCAGTCAAACAGAGATTCAACGAGCAGGGCCTGGGGAAAGACCTTAACTCTAGGAGACGGATATTAAAAGACTTTATAACATTCCTGTCTATGGCTCACTTCACTGCTTTAGGCTCTTAAGTTAAAAATGGCTCAGAAAGGTCACTCTAACATTATTTGGGCGCAGATAATCTACCTCTGTGAATTCAGTTTCATTAAAAGCATTTTGCCCAAAGGAAAAAAAAAAAAAAAGATTTTCCTTTTCTCCATTTTGACTTTGTCCTGTCCATTTATTTAGCAATTCAACATTTTATAACTTGACGAACCTAGACACTCTGATAGAATTACCGTGAAGTCTCTCTCATAAAGTCTGTACTATAGTACGAGTTAAGAAAATTTTATGCCATGCACTTCCTGCAGCACAAGTAGCTATCATTTTTTCTGACAAATGCATCTCAAAGCAAAAAGAGAAAAGGTCAAGAGAAACAAGTGTGACATTCAATCTATGTTGAATGCCCCCCCCCCAAAAAAAAGAGAAAAAACAAAAAGGTAGATAACTTGATTTTTGTCATAGATTTACATGTAACTATAACATAGAATGAGCAT